>NC_073309.1:34710965-35010965 GCF_027595985.1 Sorex araneus
AAAGAAAGAAAGAAAGAAAGAAAGAAAGAAAGAAAGAAAGAAAGAAAGAAAGAAAGAAAGAAAGAAAGAAAGAAAGAAAGAAAGAAAGAAAGAAAGAAAGAAAGAAGGGAGGGAGGGAGGGAGGGAGGGAGGGAGGGAGGGAGGGAGGGAGGGAGGAAGGAAGGAAGGAAGGAAGGAAGGAAGGAAGGAAGGAAGGAAGGAAGGAAGGAAGGAAGGAAGGAAGGAAGGAAGGAAGGAAGGGAAGAAGGAAAGAAGGGAGGAAGGGAAGAAGGAAAGAAGGGAGGAAGGGAAGAAGGAAGGAAGGGAGGAAGGAAGGAAGGGAGGAAGGGAGGAAGGAAAGAAGGAAGGAAGGAAGGAAGGAAGGAAGGAAGGAAGGAAGGAAGGAAGGAAGGAAGGAAGGAAGGAAGGAAGGAAGGAAGGAAGGAAGGAAGGGAGGGAGGAAGGAAGGGAGGGAGGGAGGGAGGGAGGGAGGGAGAGAGAGAGGAGGGAGGAAGGAAGGAAGGAAGGAAGGAAGGAAGGAAGGAAGGAAGGAAGGAAGGAAGGAAGGAAGGAAGGAAGGAATGGAGGGAGGAAGGAAGGGAGGGAGGGAGGGAGGGAGGGAGAGAGAGAGGGAGGGAGGGAGGGAGGAGGGAGGGAGGGAGGAAGGAAGGAAGGAGGATGAAGGGAGGATGAAAAACAGCAAAAGTCATCCTTAAATTTTACCTAGATTTTTCAGGTCCATTCCTATTCATCAGAGAAGAATTTCCAGAAGGAGTCAAATAGTGAAGTAAGGTAAGTTTATTTGAGAAATGAGTGGAGAGAAAGAAAGAGAGAGTGATGGCTTTTCTATAGGGAATATAGCCAAACACACGTCCCAGGTAGAACTGCAGTGAATCCACAAAGGGAAATTATGTGCCATAAAGTAAGCAAGTGCACATCTCAGGAAGAGATGCAGGTGTGGTGGGCAGTGGGAAGAAGTATTTAAATTTGAAGCATTTGAAAGGAATTTGTGTATAGATTTTTCTATTATACTGGAGCGATAGCACAGTATGTAGGGAGTTTGCCTTGCACACAGCTGACCCAGATTCAATTCCTCCGTCCCTCTCGGAGAGCCGGGCAAACTACCAAGACTATCCCACCCACAAGGCAGAGCCTGACAAGCTCCCCGTGGTGTATTCAATATGCCTAAAGCAGTAACAACAAGTCTCACAATGGAGACATTACTGGTGCCCCCTCAAGCAAATCGATGAGCAACGAGATGATAATGACAGTGACAGTGATTGTATTAATTGAGTGATGGAAAAGAAGAGATCCAGTCCTGAGAATGTGACTCAGTACAATAGAGTGCAGGCTTGAGGCTGAGTTTGATTCTCAGTAACCTCCCACATCATTGAGTATAATTCTATAGCATTGCCATTGAGATCCCTGGGACCACAACTGTGGAGACTGCACATCTCATTAAAACCAAGTATGTGATCACTACACAAAGGGAAGGGAAAGGGGGAGATTTTTTAAAAAAACATTTTAAGTTAATAAAAGGTAATCAAAGTTCTGTGATTTTTGTCTTCAAGTGCTGGTGAAATAAAATTTGGAAAGACAAAGATGGATAGTTCAGCAACTCCTGGCTAAGTAACCCCTGCCAAGTAACAACACTTTTCCTGCACCTCCGTGCTATCTTGATAATTATAATCATAATGGAAGCTACTCATAGGGATGGGGATGGAAGGAAGTGATAAGAAACAGAGAAAAGTACCTGGGGTCTGGTGAGAGCTTTAAATGTTGTCTATGATAATGACGGTGATGATGATGATAATGGCAGCTAAAGTGTGGAGCAGCGGGGGAGGGGGACAGAGAAGCCAGACTAGCAAGGATTAACACTAGAAGCTAGGTGGGCTGTGGTGAGTCTATGGTCTGGTCTGATCATTTATGCATTTTTTAAGCACTGCTGTGGCTGTCACATGAGACTGGGTTGGAGTAGAGAAAAAAGATGGGGGGTGGCTTGAAGCAACTCTGACCTCCTCCGTGACAAACTGAAGGCAGCTGCACAGGAAGAGAGGGGTGGTTGGATATAGTAGGTCACCCCATTGCTCATCGATTTGTTCAAGCGGGAACCAGTAACGTCTCTCATTGAGAGACTTATTGTTACTGTTTTTGGCATATCCAATGCGCCATGAGTAGCTTGCCAGGCTCTGCCGTGCGGGCTTGATACTCTCGGTAGTTTGCTGGGCTCTATGAGAGGGGCAGAGGAATCAAACACGGGTTGGCCTCGTGAAAGGTGAAAGCCCAACCGCTGTGCTATCATGACCACAAGGAGACAAGTATTTGTAATCACTTTTAAGTCAACTTTAACCTGCCCCCAAGAGACCAACCTCCACTGTCTTGCTGGGAGGAAGTTGGCCTCAGACACTAATTCAGCATTGCTTGTGAAGCAGGCAGGCAGATAGGGAAAGCCCCCCACCTCCCGCCCATGAGTTCTTAGGAGGAATAAAACCAACCAGCCAAAAGGCTTCCAAGACCCAATTTGTAAACACAGGAACTAAGACCTTTTCTTGGTGATGCTGCAGGTAAGGAGAAGGCCTAACCCCACCTTCGAGAGAAGCTTCTGCAGGAACAAAGTGCAGGAAAAGAAACTCAAAGGCCATCAACTCCTCCCACCTCAACCCCTTGGCCACCCACCACCCTGGCAACGGACTTTTTCCTAGCTAGAAAGTCCCATGTGGGTCAGGTTGGGAGAAACTTATATAGAAGAAAAATTGAATGAAGGATGTAGGCGCAAGTGCTGCCTATTCGTGTGTGTTTCTGCCAAGCTCACGTGGTGCTGTACCACCTGAATCTCACCTCTTGAAATGTGGACTTTCAGACTTTAATGCTGGAATGTGTACGGGGGAATTTTCTCCACTCTGGAGAAACCTGTGTTCTCTCTTGAGCATGTTACTCTCTGTGTCTCTGTGTCTGTCTGTCTGTCTCTGTCTCTGTCTGTCTGTCTCTCTCTCTCTCCTGTCTCTGTCTGTCTCTCTCTCTCTCCCCCCGCCCCCTTCAGAACTTTCAAATAAAACTTGTTAAACTTCACTGCTCATGTCCTTCTGAAATTCTTTTCTGAGAGAAAGACAATAAATTCAAAAGGCCTGGGTAAAGTCTAGGACTGACTTTCCTTTCCTGCAAGGAGCGAGGCTCACAGCAGTCTCAGCAGTCCTAGATTTCTCCAGCCACTTCCCTGGGGGGCAGAAGTCGGTAGGGAGCAAGCAGTGGGTTTCTCTCTGGGAGTTACTGCCACTCTCCTCCCCACTTCACATAAGTTCTCCAAGGACCGCCACTACCATCATTTTTCTCCCATTTACCCTGTGGGATTTTAAAGAAATCTTTGGGGTTTCCACACATGTAGTTCCAGAGTACACAGCAGTTCCTATCTCATATTACCTAGGTCCTGCCTTAACACCCGGATGCACAGTGGCTCTGTGCCACAATTTAGAAAGTAGAAGCAAATAAAATAAATTTGTTAGATGCCTGTCAAGGGGTCATACTGAAGGGTGGCAGGGAAACTGGGGAAGTGAACATTGAGGGGAAGTGAACATTGGTGGTGAGATTGTGTTGAAATATTGTATGCCTGAAACAACTTTTCGGTGAACAACTCTGTAAATTTGGTGTTTTAATTAAAAAAAAAAATTAAAGAAAAGAAAACAGAAGCATGACCAGAGGGAAAATCAGCATGCACTCCTCCCTTGGAGCCCTTCACGGAAGAAGGTCACTGGGATGCTCTGCTTACTACTTCAAGTAAAACACAAATTCATATGTGGGCGAGTTAGCAAGCTTCCTCTCCACTCTCTCATGAGGTGGCACAGATGCAAAGTACACCCTCCGGGAACAAGGGCAGGGTTCACAGAGTTCCCCCTTCTCTTACTTCAGCATAAGGGGGCATACAGAGGCCATGGCACAGCTGGAGTATATTCCAGAAGGGGTCACTCTTTCTCCCTTTTCACCCACTTCCTCTACTTTGCTGTCAGAAGCAGTGGATGAGAGGGAGTTTGTGAGCAGTGCTGGGAACACATGCAGCTTAAGCTTGTGTGTGCCAGCTGCAGGGTCAGAGAAGATGCTGCAGCCTGGGAATTGCAGCTGCTCGGGGAGTTCCACAGCAGATGAACAGAAGTCTCCGGGGACACCAGGCTTTACCTCCCAGCTGACAGACAGCATCGGTGAAAGCCAGAGGTTATGGCACACATATCTTCCAACAATCTGCGCTAAACCCAGGCATGCCCCACCTCACAACCACCCTAGAAAGTAGATGCTTTTGTCAATAGATGAAAGAAAATGAGGAAATAGAGGAGGAGAGTGTCTAGAGGAACCTATTCTGGAGCTTCCACACTTCGTTCTGTTTCCCACCAATGTGGAGCCACCCAGTGAGCCTTCTATTATGGGCTCAGAGACTGCCCCTTTGAATTCTGGACAGGATGAGTGGCGAATCTCTAAGTGACCTTTGTGTCACTTCCTGAAATAACCCTCACCTTATTCAGCCCTCTTCCTTTCCCACTCCCTCTTCTCTTCTTACTTTCCTCTCCCTTGTAGCATCCCTCTCTCTGAGAGAATCTTCCTGAGCTCCAGCAAAAATGACATCATACTATGGATCTATCCAAAGTTTTCATGGATCACAGAAGTACTTCCACTCCAGATCATCCATATTCATGTATGGTAACAGCTTCCACTCTGGGAAAGGACCTACTGCTTAGTGTCTGGCTGCTAAGCTGAGAAGTCTTTCATTCTACTTCTAATTTTGCTAAGGCCACACACACCTGCCTGTGTATGCATCCTCCCATGAAGTTTGACACTTCAGTCATTACTAGCAAGCCGGTTGTCATAGCTGTGCAGTTGGGCTATAAAGACCTCCAAAGATCATTGGTTTGTGGGAAACAGGGAGTGTTCTTGCATGGAGCCTGCAGCATTGCAAGGCACATGACTCTTTTCATTGCACACACCATGATGTCAGAACTCATTGCATGAGCTGCTAACATCTTTCTTCAGGTCCTTTGACTCTTCGAGGCAAGACAAGTAGAAAAAACAAAGAGAGGATGCTTGGGGGTTTGCTGTTCTCTTGCATGATTATTCATGGTATATCCCCATTTCCAATGGAAGGATACAAGTTAGTCTCACCTTTAAGAATAAAGACAGAATGACAGTGCAAAAGGAGCTAAGTAGTGGCCCTAGAGGAGAAGTACAGAGGTTGCTTGCACAAAGACCTAAGAAAGGAATTTGTGCCTGTGCAGTTAACACCCTTGCACTCTCTATTCTAATTCCAGTTGAACCAGGTCGAACACACTCAGAGACTATTGTGGTCAAAGAAGAATACATATTCACAGGGAGACTTGAGTTAGACAGCAGATGCTGACGGCTTGTGTTGTAAGCTACACAAGCCTTGCTCATAATTGAATTTTAAGACGCTGCCGGCACTAAGTTATATGACCCAATAATATCTTCCCATGCATGTTGTGTGAGGCCTGAGGTCAAAGCTGTAAATGCTAGCAATAACTTTTTACTCATGTTTGGAACTACTTGATGCCTTCAGAAGGCCAAAATGTTGATGTCCCAGCTGGAAATATCTGACCCCGGATGTAAGAGGAAGATATCTTTATAGGCAATTATACGTTTAAGCAGTGTTGGGCAATCTTAGCACTCAGCCTGGATCACCTTGTGGAGGCAGTGAGCCAATCTGGTAAATGTCTCTAGCCAAGGCACCAAGGATTATGGTACCTTGGCTAGAGGTATTAAGAAGATCCACCTTGGAAGGTTGCTGAGTCACGGATGGGGTTTGAGATAACGACAGCGCTGCCCAGAGCATAGCTCTCATTGATGAATCTATTCACTAATAAGGATTCATCTGTCTCCTGCAGACAGCTTCTGATAATTTGTTTGCTTGTCAAGCTGGATGTTGGTCTCTGTCAGGCTGCAAGAATCTAACAATATTTTTATCAGCCTGACTTTGGGAGGTCAATGGGGATTATTAAATATGACATCTCCCTTGTCTTAGCAAGTAAAATTGATTAAAATGTGCTGAATATGAAACTCTGACTGAATAGTGAAAAGCTATGATGCACTATTGTATTGGGTCATATCTGATCACCTCATTGAGGAGAATTGCTTCAGATCCAAAGCCTCAGGAACTATATAATTTAAGAATAGAGGAAAGATCTTAGGAAGAGTGATTTAAAGGGTCAAAAGGACACATTTCACAATGAGAATTGCAATTACTTAATGCAATTGAATATGCTATTTCAACTTCTTATCTTTAAAAAAAGTTGTTTTTAATAAAACCAAATATATATAAAAAGAATGTGTGGTGGTTAACTATATATGTGAACTTGGGGCCACAATGTGCTCATATATTTAGTTAAACATTATTCTAGGGTGTGTCTTCATAAAGTCAACATTTGACTCTGTCCATTGAGCAATTGTGGCTGGACCTCAATCTACATAGTCTGGAACAGTGTTCCTCAACTGTTCTATACCTGCGAATTGACATCTGTCCTGCATATCAGTCCACAGACTTGAGGTTATAACCAGAGTGGTAGACCAGGAGTTTTAATTCTTTCTCTACCTTCAGATGACATCAGTCTGTGGACAGGTGCTTAAAGAGGCTGGACTAGAGTAAGAACCAGATAACAGGGAATTCTTCCTCTTTACAGACTGGAATTTATAACAGGAGAGTTTATGCTTTCCGGGCTTAGACTGGAATTTACCATGAAGGCTCCCTTGGATCTATATTTCCCAGTATCTATAATCAGTTGAGGCAATTCCTTGTTGTATCTCTCTCATTATTCTTTTTTCTCTTATACTATTGATATAGATGTGTGTATGTAAGCAAATGGTCTAATCCAATAGGAACCAAGTCTTTGAAAGAGCTCTGCTTGGGAGGGTGCATTTTAGAAATGCCTGTGCTTCCAAAGAAAGTCTAGCCCTACTTTATTCTGTAGTTAGAGATACTAAGGTTGAGAATGCTGGAACGATAGCACAGTGGGTAAGGCATTTGCCTTACACGTGGTTGACCTGGGTTCAATTCCTCTACCCCTCTCGGAGAGCTTGGCAAGCTACCAAGAGTATCTCTGCCCCTGGCAAGCTACCCGATGTGCCAAAAATAGTAACAACCAGTCTCACAATGAAGATGTTACTGGTGCCTCCTCGAGCAAATCGATGAGCAACGGGATGACAGTGAAAGTTGAGAATGGAAGGGTTTTCCCATATCAGACCCCTTCTTAAAAACTGAGCTGCGATTGAGCTAGGTCTTCTTAGACTAGGACCGTGTTCCTCTACATGTATACATGAACAGACACATGATCATACATGAATGTACACACCCATGCATAGATGAGCATGCACATACTCTTGCAAACACAAAAGTGTACACACAAATGTGCATGCCCTGAAGCTCCCTATAAAAACCGATGGACAGTGGCATCACACCACATAACCAACTCCTGCTATGTACAAGGCACTCTACTAAGTATTTTAAATGGTTAGCATGCACAATCTGCATCATGATTCGTTTCGTTAAGTAAAAACAATCTCATCACTATTTTATAATGAAAACATTAAGAATCAGAGAAGACAAGCATCATTTCCAAGACTGCAGAGCTGGTAGGTGATTCTTAACCTGGCTGTCTGATTCTTAACCTAGTAATAAAAGGGCTGGGTCCCACTGAGCCACCGGGGAAGATCCCCTTACAGTGGCAGAAACTGTGACATGATGTGTTATCATTCCTATGATTCTTGTTGTATAAGTAAAGGAATTTTAATGATTCAATTGTGGTTTACTAATCAGAGACATTGTTTCAGTGGGCTTGACCTAATCACACAGATTCTGTAAATCTGTCAGGGTCAGAGGCAGAAAAATCCAGAGATTTAAGGCAGGAATCACATTCCTACTGGACTGGAAGATAAAACTCTTCTTTTAACTGATAGTGAACTGATAAATGGAGGTCATGAGGCAGGGAACTTAGGGCGTAACCTAGAAATTGAGAGGAGGCCCAGTTAAATGTTAGCAATAAAATTGGGATCTAAGTTCCACAATGTAAGAGAGCTAAAATCTGAAAAAAACAAAACAAAACTAACTTGAAAAGAGGAACTTAAATTCCAGGTGAAACCACAGGCCAACCAACCCAATCTCAGCCTGTGAGTCCAAAAGAAGGATCCAGATTCCTGACCAACAGATAAGAATGCAAGATGAGAAATGTCTGTTATTTTGTAGCTATAGAAATAAATATAGGCCCTGAGCTCAGGGAAAGTGCTATTTCTACATCCATATTTCTGACTCAACAGATGAGAATCCCCTGGTATCAACCATGGTCCTCATGGGAAATGTAGTTGACATTCTCACAACCTGCCATATATAGATGTGGATGGGAAGCCAGGACCAGGGGATTTCTCATCAGGACCTGATGACAGACACGTGACTGGTGCCCATCCTAATGATTCTCCATTCTTGGCAAGAGGTTGTGTTCTATGATTCTCATTCCTCAATATGCTCGTTATACAAAGACATCCCATGATTTCAAATGTTTTTCATATCAGCTGCTAAACTGATGCAGCAGCCTTTTGCATAGTAAAATAGCTTAATTCCACCCATCTTCCAAATGTGAAATGTTTCATTTCACATTTGGAAGATATACAGTATTTACAGAATTTACAGTATTTACAGAATAAATATTATACTGCATTGTCATGGCTTTCTCTGGCATTTCTGCAGAAAGGGTCATGAAGAAGCCCTAGAGCAGTTTTCATTCTTTCTCACCAAAACCTCTCCCATGGTGCAGGTATAAGAACATAAAAGGGTCTTCCTAGCAAGGGTAATGGTTAGCCTTGAGATGTCCTTGCCTTCAGTGCTTCTGGTAGATGCCGGGCTCAGCTCTTTCTCTTTGGTGTCTATTTTAGAATTGTTATAGCGACTAAAATTAAAATCCAGCATATGGCCAGTGTGAAGACTGACAGTGGAAGGAGGGTGGAGGTGAGGGAGGTGAGCTACAGAGCCACTCTTCAACCAGCCAATTGAGAGATGAGCGGAGGCTGGAGGGGTAAGGAAAGGGATGACTGACTCACCAAACATGCGAAGTTCCCACCCACACTCTGTTGGTTCGAGACTGTCAGCTGTTGTATCTCCACTTCTCAGACATATGGGCCAATACCTCATCTGGAGGGTGTCCTTTCGCTGTAGGACCACACCATGCCCTCTTCTGTATTTGGAAAGGAAGACAATCACTTTCTCCTATAGATCGGAATGTGGGATGAGGTTTTCCTTGGCCTACATATTCATGGTCAGAATATTGCCCAGTTCTTTCCCATCTCTAGAGGTTGACCTCAGAAAGCACTGACCTATTCCTCCACCTTCAGCCCAACCTGTTTTTCCTGGTGCCCTGATGTCATTGTAGGGTCCTATCATCTTTGTCAATGGGACTTTGGAAATCATCACCAAACTTGCCATCTCAGGTCCTGCCTGGTAAGCCGATGCAAGGAAAGCATTTCATCACAAGGTCCTTGGTCCTGCTGACTGACAATGGCATGTGTAACAGGATGGGGTGCCCTAACCCATCATCCAAAAAACAGTTTTATTTTTTGTAGAACATTTGTCTTGCTGATTTATTTTCCTTGTCAATTTTTCTATGTTGGTTTTCCTACTTTTCTGTGATAGAGAATAGTACATCCTGTTGCTGCTCCCTGCTCAGCTTGGAGTCCAGACTGGCCCAAAAGCGTGCCCCATACCCTGCTCTCCAAGAAAGGCAGTAATTTCAAGTGCAGCCAGAACTTCCTCATAAGAGCCAGTTTGCAGTGTCAGGGGCTTCCTGTCCTCTGTGCTGTATGACTCTGGGAAAATTAAGTCTCCCTTTGTCTCCATGGATATATTTATGCATATATATCCATATATATATCCATGACTGCTACCATATGTCACTAATTGTTATTGAAGAAAGAGTTATGTTCCACTACTGTTATCCTTAGATTAAAAGACACACAGCACATTTGAAGTGTGGTTCACACTGAAATACATCTCTGAGACTCCATTTCCTTATCTGGGAATGAAAGATGATGCCAGAAATAATAGCATAAGTAACCATGAAGCTTCAGAGTATATTCTGGTAGTTGGTATTATGAAGCATTTCCCCCTATATATTCTATATATTATGTTGTAGATAATTAAGTAAAATACATATATAATATATATGAGAGTACATTGTACAATGGTTTACAACAGATACATTTGTGATTTAATGTGACTGTTTATATGTTTAGTGTAAATTATATTATTTGCACTTGTTCATCTCTTTCCAGTTACAGACATATGTATGCACATACATGTACACACTAGATGCAAACATAGCCACAGTTTAAATATTTTGCACTTTTTCTTAAATAATTTTTTCCTAAGCTATCTTGAAGATAAACCTCTATGAGCATTTTTTATTTTCTTTTCTGTTTAAGATACATCTTGATGAATAATCTAAACATACTCTCTCAATGTGCTCCTTTCTCCAAGATTCACGTGCTAAATAGACATGATGTGATGTCTTATAGAGACTTTCAACCCCAGTGTTGGAATAAATAGTAGTAACACTATTTATCAGTCACAAGTGCAGTCCTTACCTGGTACACACTAACTGGCTGCCCTTCAGCTCTGTATTGAACAATAAGAAGATACAATCTCCCCCTAAAGTATCCTAAGAACCGGAGTTTGCATTGACTACCTCCAAATATACTCATAAGATGGAAAATGCAGCCTGAAAGGTAAGCTCCAGGTCACACAAATAGGGCTGGGAGATTCCGTGAGATTTGGAACCACCCAGGAGCCAAAATGCCTGGGGTCTCCAGGAAGATAGATATTGTGCAAATAAGAACAACCCTTGCTCATGCAAGTTATTGTATCAAAATTAGGAATTGTTGTGACAACTGAAATGGCTGCTACATATCACTTTATCAGTTTTTTTTCTTTTGGGGTCACACTCAGCGATGCTCAGGGGTTACTCCTGGCTTTGCACTCAGGAATTACTCCTGGCGGTGCTTGGGGGACCATATGGGATGCTGGGGATTGAACCCGGGTCGGCCGCATGCAAGGCAAACGCCCTACCTGCTGTGCTATTGCTCCGGCCCCTTTATCAGTTTTTTTTTTAATGTCCAGAGAGTACTGCCAAAATAGAATGGACACAATAAAAAGTAGAACTAAATACTAGTAACAGTTGATATTGGTGATCATTTACTAGTTAGAGACAGGTTGGAGACATTATTTTAGTATCTGCAATTCTATGAGTATCATTATCCTCAATTTAGGGGACAGTGGTGGTGCCTTAAGAGGGAAAATGCTATTATTAGAGCACAGTGGTAAATTTTGCCTATCTTATCCACCTTCTGACCCCAGACAGTGTGATTCCAAACTAAGAACTTCCCATTTTGTAAGGGTCAACAAGCCTGTCAGTGCACTTCCCAGCAAGAACTTTTAAAATGAGGCGATTTGAATAAATGAATGAATGTTCCTGATGGGTCGGTGCTTTGTCTGCTTCAATCTGTTTCTCTGTAGCCTGCCATATATATTAGACTCTCAAAAGGCCTCTATGTTCAGCTTCAATTCCCTCCACGAGCTGCGTGTACAGGTCCTCACTGATTTTCTGTCTTCTCCAGCACAAAGGAGGTCTGCCATGGTTGGGCATGAGGGCCCGTTCCGTGGCTGTGGCCACTCAGATTTTGTGACAACCAGCTTGATCCTGAGCCGTGCAAAGGGCACATCGTTGCAAAAGCCAGATGGTTGTTTCTGAATCCAATTCCCTCCTGCTGCCAACCTGCTCCAAAATACAATCTATCACTCACTATGATAGATGTCTTTGAACTTGGGAACTTGGCTCTTGAGACGTGGAGGAGGAAAATTGAATACCAACCCTCCTCCTCCAGAGAAGTTCCCTTTTGACCTGAGATGGAAACAACTTGGAAAATGGTGTCACAACTCACATTAGTGCTGAGCAAGCATGGGGCAATGGTGTCCCCAGATGAATGACTGAGATGACCAGGACACAGCCACTCATGTCTCCACCAACACTAGTAATTCCATCTTTGGTTAGAAAACAGAATTCTCTGAGGAGGGTGTAAGTGCAATGTGAGAGTTTCTGAAAGTTCAGAATGGCTGGGGAAAAATGCTACAGTGAATGGCTCTTTATAATACTGTTGTAAATATTCATTTTAGAAATGTTTGTATATAAATTAAGTTCTTATAACGTCTTCCCTTATTATTTTGCAGTAATCCATGCTTGATTAGTAATGATCTTTCTTGTACAAAATAACAGAAACGCTAAAGCTAACTCAAACAAAAAAAGAAACAAATGAAAGAAAATAGAATGGAGGGTTTCAAAGAAAGGGTGCAAGGGTTTTTATGGAATTCTAGAATGAGAATGCGACTGAGCCTAAGATGGCCCTTATTAGCTCTGTTCTGGCCAGCATTTGCTTTGTTCTTCTCCTACTAGTCTCATAACCCAGATTTCTCAGTCCCTTCTTCTAGAAGTCTTGGCTTTTACACCTGCAGCTTAGTCACCTGCAGAGAATATGATTGGTCCAATGAGAGGGGTTCCTGACCACTCCAATCAGCTTTGCTAAAAAGGGCTGAAAGAAGGTAAAGTGATATACATGATAGCCTTACTGTTACAGTATAGCAATTCACAGTGCCTAAAAGGAACTGAGAGAGAGAGAGAGAGAGATAAAGAGAGAGAGTGAGACAGAGACAGAGAGACAAAGAGACACAGAGAGAGAGGTGTCTGATTTAGAGGCAGTTTGTGGGGACAAAGCAGTGGGGAGGAAACGAGACCTTGGTAGCGGGAAATGTGCACTGGTGGAAGGGATGGATGCAGGAACACTGTGTGGCTGAAACTCAATTTTGAACAACTTTGTAACTATATGTTTCACAGCGATTCAATTTTTAAAATCCTATTAAAGAAAAAAGGGCAGGGTCAGAAGGTATACATTCTGTCTGCCTGAGACAGAATGAGAATGGAAAGCTTGTACAAATGAGTTGCTGGACTTGCCCCTCTGCTGCTTTCACGCAGTGGTCCACATGTATTGTTGCAAGCAGAGCGTGATGCTATGGAGTTCCCTGAAAACCCATGGCAAGCACAGAGCTTATTGTTTCCATCTCTAGTTCGAAATAAAAATCATCCAGCAGACATGTTTTATTCTATTTAAATTCTGACCATATGTTTTTAAAGCAATGTTTTTAGAAAGATAAAAATACTTGCATTCTGAAGTATTTTGATTTTGAAATTGTAATACAAAACTAGAAAAACATTTGTCAACATAACTAGTTATCAGTCACCTAAAATGACAATAAATAATTTATTGTGATCCTATGAAAAGTATTTTAATAATTAGATAGCACTGTAGCACTGTTGCCCTGTGTCACTGTGTCACTGTTGTCATTGAGTTGCTCGAGCGGGCACCAGTAATGTCTCCATTGTGAGATTTGTTGTTACTGTTTTTGGCATGTTGAATATGCCACGGGGAGCTTGCCAGGCTCTACCGTGCGGAGAGGATTACAATAAAATATTACATGTTTATAAATTTGTTTTATTTATAAAACAAATTAATGGCCACATTGTGTTTTAAAAGTAAAGAACGAATTGGGCTCATCCTTATAAATTCTATTTTTAAAAGTTTCTGGAGAAGGGTGATAGCTGTTTATAGGTACACCTAAAAGAGTTCATGACTTTTTTTTAATTTAATCACAGTGAAATTGCAGTTACTTATGCTTGGGTTTCAGACATATAATGTTTCAACACTGCTCCTTCCATCAGTGTCCACTTCCCTCCAACGAACCCTCCCCACCCCATTGCCTCTCACTCACCAGTCTGCTTTTAAGAGGGGTGCTTTTCTCCTCTCTTTTTCTTTTTATAAGTTTCTGCACTGTGACTGACAATACTGTTGCTGGTAGGGGTTCGCACATAACACTTCCTCCTTCTCTTTCTCACTGTCTCCTCCTCCCAGGTGAATACTTCCCTCCACTATAGCTGCTACCCCACCCTGTCCTATCCATTAGTCCCCTCAAGTGGTGTGTTTTCTACTGAATACCAGTTGTCATGTTGTATCTGTTGTCTTTGGATATTCATTCTTCTGCTACTATATTTCTTTATGCAACCCATAAGCTACGCATAGACTACATCCATATCTCTCCCTTTAACTTCACTCGCGAGACATTCTCCCAGTACTCCATGTTGCAGAAAATTGCATGACATTGTCTTTTCTCACGGCCTGATAATGTTGTATATTTACAACATCATTTCTTTATCCAGTTTCTAGGGGTGCCCTTTTCCCTCCTTTCCCACGTCAGATGTCTCTTTCTAACCAGCACCTGTCTTCACACTGAGTTCAATATATTTGTTTCTATAGGTGGCTGGGGGCTGGAGCGATAGCACAGCAGTCAGGGTGTTTGCCTTCCATGCGGTAGACCCGGGTTTAATTCCTCTGTCCATCTCAGAGAGCCCAGCAAGCAGCCGAGAATATCTCGCCCACTTGGCAGAGCCTGGCAAGCTACTGATGGTGTATTCAGTATGCCAAAAACAGTAACAACAAGTCTTACAATGGAGACGTTACTGGTGCCCACTCGAGCAAATCGATGAGCAACGGGATGACAGTGATACCATGACAGTGCTGGGTGGCTGAAGTCCAGTCTGCAATAATGCAGACATTTCTCCTTAATTTCCTCCTATCAACTCCCCACAGGAGGAGGAAGCAATGACATGTGGAGCATAACTCCTCAAAGATGACCAAAAGCAGCCAAGGCTCTATCTGTGAGCAAGAGAAGGTAAACCATAATCTCTGATGAACCTTCACAGAGCCATCTTAGAAGGATGCCTGAAGAAGGCAAAGTTGGAGGTGAAGTTGGGAATGGGGTGGAGGAGGGGCAAGACTCGAACTGGAAGAGGAAGGAGGAATAGGCATTCAGTGCTAGAGGGGGTTTCAGCTCAGGAAAATGCCTGGAGGCCTGGAGCATAACAGCCTGTTGGAAGGTATATGTGTATCCATGTGAGGAGATAACAGGGGTCTCCAAGAAGGCATAAACCTTCTTTTTCCCCTTTCTAGCTAAGTTCCTTTTTTCATGGGTTTAACTTTGTCTTAAAATCCCCACATACATATCCAGAGGGCCTAAAAACATGCAACAGAAATGTCACCTGCACTTCGATGTTCATTGGAGCCCTATGCACAATAGCTAGAATCAGGAAACAACCCAAGTGCCTAAAAACAGATGACTAGACAAAGAAACTATGGTACATCTACACAAAGGAATACTATGCAGCTGTTAGAAAGAATGAAGTCATGAAATGCGCTTATAAATGAATTGACATGGAGAGAATCATGTTGAGTAAAATGAGAAGGAGAGGGACAGGCATAGAATGACAACATTCATTTGTGGGATATTATATATATGTGTGTATATACATTAGTCTCATTATATACATATATCACTGTATCACTGTCATCCCATTGATCGAGCTCGAGCTCCATTCGTCCTAGCCCTGAGATTTTAGTAGCTTCTCTTAACTCATTCTTCCCAGTGGTACCACATTGGAAGCTCTTTCAGGTAAGGGGAATGAGACCCATCATTGTTACTGTATTTGGCATATCGAATGCGCTACGGAAAGCTTGCCAGGCTTTGCTATGCAGGCAGAATGCTCTCAGTACCTTGCCAGATTCTCCGAGAAGAAGAAATAGGCTATAAGACAGCAGGTGTGGGGGGCAAGAGACTGCCCCCGGGGTGCCGTGTAATCCCACCAATGGCCAAGATGCAGAGCTACAAAATATACACATATAATAAGACTAATATCCAAAGTGAGGGTAAACAAGGGCCAGGAGGACAGGTCAATTGTTTGAAGCTTGCCACAGAGTGTGTGTGGGATGAAGGATACTGGTAAAGGGATATACCTGATGGCTTTTTATTATATGTATTGCAAACCAAAAGGAAAGAGAGGAAGAGAGAGGGAGAAGGAGGGAGAGAGAGTGAGTGAGTGAGTGAGCAAGAAAGAGAGAGAGAGAGAGAGTGCCTGCCATAGTGGCAGGTGGTGGGATGGGGGAGGGGGGAGGAAAACTGGGGCCATTGGTGGTGGGAAAAGTACACTGGTGAAGGGATGGGTGTTGGAACATCGTATGACTGAAATCTAATCATGAACAACTATGTGTATATCACTGTGATTCAATTAAAAAATAAATAAATGGGGAAAAACATAGTACTGAACTGCCAATTAATCAAAGAAGAAATCAAAGGGCAATTTTAAAAAGGTCTTGAGACAAATGAAAATAAAAGCACAATATAAGAAAGAGAAAAAGAAAAAGCTTCAAAAGTAGCTTTGGCAGGGAAATTTCTATCAAAAAATACCTACCCCAAGAAAAAGAAAGATCTCAAATAAATAACCTAAATGTACATGTTAAGGAACTATAGAGTTCTTTAAGTCTAAAGGTAGTAGAATGAAGAAAATAGCAAATATCAGGGCAGAAATGACCAATAAATGAAATGAAAACACACATAACTATACATTTGTTAGTGATGTATATCTCAGGAAGTATTAGAAATCATGAAAAAAATAGTAGAATGTTGTTTTACATTTTAAAATAGCACAGGGGGTAGGGCATTTGCCTTAAACAAGGCTGACCCGGGTTTGATTCCTCTGTCCCTCTCAGAGAGCCCAGCAAGTTACTGAGAGTGTCCTGCCCGAAAGGCAGAGCCTTGCAAACTACTCATGGCATGTTCAACATGCCAAAAACAGTGACAACAAGTCTCACAATGGAGATGTTTCTGGTGCCTGCTCGAACAAATTGATGAACAACAGGGCAACAGTGCTACAGTGCTACAGTGCTACTTTCTGAATATGGTAGATAAAATAGTGTGTCCCCAAAGCTGTCCACATCCAAATCTTTGAAGACTGTGAAACAATTATCTTACATTAGAATGTGGCTTTCTGGATATAATTAAATTTAAGAAATCTGAAAAAAACCAAAAAATTAATTAAAAAACAAAATTCCCACATACATGTTAACAAACTTAGTTACCACAAAAGGACAAATAGTCTCCCTCCTTAACTCCCATCCCAGAATACCTGCCTGTCTTCATGGCCATTTGTCTCAAAGAGGGTTGTTCCTTCCACCTTGTCCACATCACGTGGCTATTCATCCCCTGAGCTGAATGAGAGGGGACTGCCAGAAACTTGCTTTGCTTTGGAACTGAGCAAAGCTAGATATGAATCTGACACTGTCATGAGCCACAGTGAGACCTGGGCAAGGGTTGGCCTGAATCTAGGTTTTTCCTCTCTGTGAAACTGGAGGACAGCAGCCCCTCATCACAGGTGTTGGGAGGCTTACCTGAGAGGAGGTCTCAAGCAGGCACTGAGCAGAATGGGATGGAGAATAACCCAGTGGCAGGCCCGGCTCTCCCAAGAGAGGCCAGCCTCGAAAGATCCCTTGCTCCCACCCAGACAGGCTCACTCACTATCCTGTGACCCTGGCTCTTCTCTCTGGGGGAGCTTCCTGCAACGCCACCCACGGACTCCCTCAGCATCTCGGTGGCACCCGGGGAAGGAATGCTAGTTAAATGTCACTGAGGCAGAAGGAGCACCTCTCTGTGTTTATTTAGACTCTGGAATTGGACTCTGTTCAAACAAGAGGCTGCCTCTTTGGGGCTGTACCCACGTGAGTTTCCCTCCCACCATTCAGCTGGCCTGAGCCGGTGGCTTTGTGTGGAAAGAGCACCATGCTGGGGTCTCGTGTGGAGATGAAAATTAAGGGATAAATACACAGGTTTAATAATATTCTGTCATCTTGACAATCTCTGCTGCTTGCCTGTGATATTTTAATCCACTTTGCATGCTTTTAACATTAAGAACTTCTAATAGAGTTTCACCAGAAAGATAATATCTTTATATAATGGCCTTGTACTATGTCTGTGATTCTAAATACAAATTTATTTGCTTTTATCACTTCGGAATAAAGAGAAAGAAAATGAACCATTAGGAAAAAGACTTCTATTACCCCCCACACTCTCCTTTAATTTTCCCCTGGAAGCCGCAGTTTCTGTCTCTTTTTCTTTTATCTTCCCACTCAGTGCTTATAGGCACAGCTCCATTATCTCTTCAGCACTGCCTTTGAGGTTAATATTTCAGCTCAGTCCTTCCTTTAGCTATGGAGATGAGTTAAATTAGTGCCAGCAGGAGGAGTGAATTAAATAAACTGTAAAATAACACCAACTTTCCCCATGTTCCTGCTGCCAGTCGTGTGCCCCAGTTAAAAATTTTAAATGAAGTGTATAGAGATTTGCAAATAGTTGTCTTTAACTACAGATAAGCGAACTCAGGCAGCTCAGAGGGTTGTTCACACCATGTTTGCTCAATCACTCACTCCCTGGCCCCGTTATGTGGCAGGCACAGTGCTAGAATCTGAAGACAAGGGCTGAGTGGTCACAGTTCAGGTCGCAACTATAGTGGAATCCATGAGATGCCCCTAACATCTGCCTCCCCCCAGGGATGTGGTCGAAATCAAGTGCCCAGGTATAAAGAAGACCTGCACTAAAGGCCTTTTGAGTCCCTGTCAAAAGTTTGGATTTTATTTTATTTTAATAGGACGCCACTGATAATAGGTTTTATGTAGAGTGGGGCAGGGCAACAGGGACTGCTAGGAGGTGCACAGAGAGAGCAAGAAAGGGAACAGATGAGCAGGCGAGAATGAGCAGGTACGAAGGTTGCAAATTGAGGGCAACTGATTGCTGTGTGTACACAGGAATATGACCCCCTTCCTTTTCTTTTGACCCTTCCTTTTCTAGTGCTATCTTTTAGGATAGAATGGGTAGGGCATTTGCCTTGCATGTAGTTCGATTCCGCCGTTCCACTAGGAGAGCCCTGCAAGCTATCAAGAGTATCCCGCCTGCACAGCAGAGCCTAGCAAGCCACCCATGGCATATTCTATATGCCCAAAACAGTAACAACAAGTCTCACAATGGAGACATTGCTGGTGCCCGCTCAAGCAAATCGATGAACAACAGGACGACAGTACTACGACAGTGCAGTGCTATAAAATAACTTGTATCTTCACTTTAAATGAAAGAAAGAACTGAGATTATTTTAGCTTTCAGAAAACCCTAAGGAAGAAATCAGACAGGAATGTATTATACTTAAAAACAAAAACCTGTCTGAATAACTTTGACAAGCACAGACTGTATTCAGTACAGAAATATACAGTTGAAGTAAGTCAGGAGACAAAGAAGTATCTTCTGGTAGTAATTCTAACTGTCTGGCTGTTCAAAGGCTACAGCTGCATTTTGGGGTCTAAGGTAGGATGAATACCACTTGTGAGAAAACTGTAATCCTTAAGATAAAGATATAACATTCATCATATATGTTGAAAGAATGTCAAGCTCCAGAGCCTAGTTATTAATGTATTCAACAAAAGAGACTGGAATTATAAATTGACTAGAGGGGTTTACCAGCCTTTTGTGCTCAAGAAACACAGTTTGGGGGGTTTTGTTATGGGCTTATTCTGTTATTGTTGTTTTTGTACTTGGGAGAAGAAAATCTTAGGGAGCAATCACTTTTGTCCAAATTTTAAAAATTACAAGTATTTGACTGAGTTATCTGCAATGCTTCCATCCTTCACAGGAAAATAGAACAGCTCCCAGAGAGCAGTGAGACAGACACCTCCACGCTGTGAACCTGATTCCAAGGGACTCCCAAGGGAGGTTGAGAGGGGAAACTCACTTTGAATTATCTGTGATGGTAAACAAGAGACGTGCAACCATTCTGTTAATTATCTTCTCTGGAAATGCTGCTGTAAGAGAGAGAGCTGCCCAATCCAGAGGACAAAGTAAACCTGGTGATAAAACCTGATGGCAAAGGAAGAGGCATGTGGAGAAGAGCAGTTCCTTTGTCCAGTCTTCTGTGATGATCCTAGAGATTGGAGAGAGAGGAAGTTCTTCTGTTCTTTATCTTCCTCAGGACTTCACAGATACATAAAGGAGAACTTCTTCAAATTTAGTCATAGACACAGGATAAAGGAAAACCCTCCTGACCACCTCTTTCCAGCTCCGTTCAGGCTTACACTGGTTTCAACCACCTTGCCCTGTACTACACTAAGTCACAGCTTCCTTCCCTGTACAATAGGCCAATAAACATGACTGCAGGACTCCCAGACCTGCTTCAGACTCATCTGAGAAAGAAGCGATGTCATTGGTGCAATAGCTCTTCTCTGAAGGAGCAGGTAAGTGTGTGGATGGTGCTTTCCGTGAAGGGCATTAATACTGACCCTGAGGAATTTGTTCCAGGTGTTGTAAACACTACTGGTTCCAGCAGTCACACTTGAAATGAGAGACCTGGGTGGGCAGGCTCTGTGGCTGATTGTGAAGACTGGCAAGTAATTAATTGGTGTAATAATTGGTACAGGGATGAGCACTCTGTTTCATTCTACTAGAGCCAATGGCATGTGATAAGATCTTCTGGAAAGTCAATAGGGGAAACTCACTTAGACTTACTTTAGATGGGAAGCAAGAGAAGTGTCAACCATCTTGTTATTTAGCTTCACTGAAAATGATGCTGTAGGAAAGAGCAGCCCAGTCTAGAGGAAAAAGACAAGCAAATGATATTACTCTATCCTTGGATTCAGCTATGTCTGCACCCCATTCCTGACATTTCAATGATAAAATTCCTCTTTGTCCCTGTACAGCATGAAGCCTCAATAAATCGATATATTTGAACTCTCTCTTAAAATTAAAAGTAATGGGGATAGAGAGCTGGTTTAATAGACAGGAGAGCATTTTTTTACACTCAGGGGGTCCTAGTTTGATTTTGGCATTGCTTAGTCCAGCAAGCATCACCAGGAACGATTCTCAAGAACCATACCAGGAATAGTATCTGAGCACTGCCTGGTATGGCCCTCCAAAACAAATAATTGAAATTAATTTAATGTGTATAAAAGAACACATACTTATTCACAAAAATAGATGGAGATTGGTCCAGAGACATTTATTCAATCACAAGTGAGGGGTACTGCATCCTGGACAGACTTTCTGCCAAGGATGGAGAACATGCCAGATTAGAGGGCCAGGAAGAAAGTCTAAGTATACTAAGAAGAATGAAAAGGTGTCACACTCTAGTTCTATCACCAATTTGTATTTGACCTCTGAAAAACACATAACCTATATTGTACCTATCTGTTGGTCTTTAGTCTACTGTCACAGGGCTAGTAAGTTACATGGGTTAAGTGTGCACCACATTAGGCTCCCTGCTAACTGTTTGCATAAATCATGAGACTGGGTCTTCCTGGTCACCAATAGAAGCCCAGTTCTGCTTCCATCAGTTATTCACATGTTTTCTCTGCAAGCAAGGGACACGTATCTGACCCAGAAATGTGTCAAAGACTCTAAGGTGCTTGAGGAAAGAACTCAGGATGGGTGGAAATAGGGGGCCACTTGGAGGGAAGAACACTGATGCTTCCAAGATTAGTTGCTAGAGTTTTATATTAAATCTGCTCTGGCAGCTTTTGGGGCTGGAGCGATAGCACAGCGGGTAGGGCGTTTGCCTTGCATGCGGCTGACCTGAGTTTGATTCACAGCATCCCATATGGTCCCCCAGGAGAGATTCCTGAGTGCAGAGCCAGGAGTAACTCCTGAGCATCGACGGGTGTGACCCAAAAAGAAAAAAAAAATCTGCTCTGGCAGCTTTTGGGGGATAAGACTTGAAGTAATCATTGCGTTAAGTTGAGAAGTAAGAAGTAAAACGGATGTGGAAAATGCTATTAAATATTAATATTTTTGTTCTAATTAGATTTTCACCTATTATGCAGGTAGAGATCGGGTGTGTTCAGGGTGGTATGGCCGTAGACCCGTGTTCGATTCTTCCATCCCTCTTGGAGAGCCTGGCAAGCTACCAAGATTATCCCGCCTGCCTGGCGGAGTCTGACAAGTTACCCGTGGTGTATTCAATATGCCAAAAACAGTAACAACAAGTCTCACAATGGAGATATTACTGGTGCCTGCTCAAGCAAATTGATGAACAACAGGACAACAGTGCTGCTACAGTGTAGATGCAGGTAGAAGGACAGAGTCATCAGAGGCCTATTTATTGTCCCAAAAATTCTCTCAGAGGAACAGTAAAATAACAAAAAAAACACTATTTTTTAGCAAAGGGACCTAATTATTTAAGGTTTGTGCTGATTGATGTAATTTTTGTGAATTGATTTTTAAAGTTAGATACATTTTGTGAACCATTTATAAAATCTCAGCACTGTGAAGAGAGCACTTATCATGTAGGAATGCTAGACCATGGGCATCCCTAATCTATTAAATGGAGACCCCACTGGTCAGCATCAGCTCCCTCCGTGACCTCTGAAAGGAAGTAAGTTATAATGAAACTTCTTCAGGGTTATGTCAAGCACTCTCTTTCCTTAAACCTTATCATCAAAATATCTTTCTTCTTAATTTCTTATTTCCTTTCTTTTTTCTCTTGACTTCCCTGCCCTGTCTTAGTATCAGATTTCTTAACATGATAAAATGTGGCAATGTTCCAACTGACAAATAAAAAAGTACTTTTTTAAAAAGCTCTAACTGACCCATAAAAGAGACAGAATATAAACCAACTGAAATAAATTACTGGAAATCTAAGCAAGTAGAGCTTCAGGAATGGCATGATCAAGAAGCTCTATTTCCCTGAAGTTCTCCTAGACTTTTATATGATTAAGGACTTTGTCCCCAGGTTAGCTTCTTTTCTTTTTTTTTCTTTTTTTTTTTAATTTTTTTATTAAAAAATTTAAAAAAATTACAAAAAAAATTAAAAAAAAAGACACAGCTACAAACTTATGAACTTTCATGCTTGTATTTAGTTTACATCCCTCCACCAGTAGCCTTTCTCCTCCAACAATGTTCCCAGTATCCCTCCCACCACCCCCACCCCAACCCCCACCACCCCATCCTGCCTCTGCAGCAGGGCATACCCTTTTGTTCTCTCTCCTGTTGGATATTGTCATTTGCAATAGAGGTATTGAGTGGCCATTTGTTCGGTCTATAGTCTACTTTTGGTACGCAGCTTTCAACCCGAGTGGGTCCTCCCAACATTCTCTACTAGATGTTCCCTTCTCTGTCTCTGCTGCTTTTTCCCCCAGCATGTGAGGCCAGTTTCCAGGCTGTGGGGCAGACCTCCTGGTTCTTATCTCCACTACTCTTGGGTTTTAGTGTCCCATTCTGCTACTTTATAATCCACATATGAGTGTGATCTTTCTATGTCTGTCTCTTTCTTTCTGATTCATTTCACTCAACATGATACTTTCCATGTTGATCCACTTATATGCAAATTTCATGACTTCATCTTTTCTAACAGCTGCATAGTATTCCATTGTGTAGGTGTACCAAAGTTTCTTTAACCAGTCATATGTTTTTGGGCACTCAGGTTTTTTCCAGATTTGGGCTATTGTAAACAGTGCTGCAATGAACATACAATTGCATTTCAAATTTTTTGAGAATAGTCCATATTGCTTTCCAAAAGGGCTGAACCAGTTGGCATTTCCACCAGCAGTAAAGGAGAGTCCCTTTCTCCCCACAACCACGCCAACACCGGTTGCTTTTGTTTTTTTGGATGTGGGCCAGTCTCTGTGGTGTGAGATGATATCTCATTGTTGTTTTGATCTGCATCTCCCTGATGATTAGTGATGTAGAGCATTTTCTCATGTGCCTCTCAGACATTCAGATTTCTTCTTTGGGAAAGTTTCTGTTCATTTCATCACCCCAGTTTTTGATCGGGTTGGCAGTTTTCTTCTTATGGAGTTTAACCAGTTGATATCAACCCCTTATCGGATGAGTATTGGGTAAATATCCTTTCCCATTCTGTAGACTGTCTTTGTACTTTGGTCACTGTTTCTTTTGAGGTGCAGAATTAGCTTCTTTTCTTGCAGTCTTAGTGTTTTCAATCTTTTAAGTATCCTGCCCACATATCAAAAAGTCCCTATAGAGGGCTAGAGAGAAAGTGCCGAAGATAGACATCTGCCTTGAACATACCTGACCTAGTTTCAGTCCTCGAACCCCATATTGTCCCCTGAGCATGGCCAGAAGCGATGCTTGAGCTCAGAGCAAGGAGTAAGTCCTGAGCACAGCCTCCCCCAAACCCTGCCCCACAACTTCCTGGCCCCCACAAAAAAGCACACAGAAAACCAAAGTCTTGGTAGTAATAAATTTGGGTTTCAAAATTTTGGAAGCATATGGGGATTTTTTTTTTATGGGCAGGCCTAATTCATGTGCTACAGTATCGGAACTAACAACTAGATTAGGAACAGGAATATTTGAATTTATTTAAGCATTTTAAGTCACCAATCTATAACTGAGAGAAAAGGTTGATAGCTGAAATAAAGTATGAGTATTTTAGTAAGGAAACAAATGAAAGAATTCTGGAATAACACAAATCAAAAATAATACCCACTGCATCAATCAATAGGTATCTTCAAGGATCAATTAATATACCACTATGTTGAGTTTTGTAATCATCCAGAGAAAGTAAATAATCACCTTCTTGAGTGGCACTTTTTTCCAGAATAAACTTCAGAGCATAGGGTGAAAAATGATAGTTTAGACCATGCTGGATCTTGGATTAGAAATGGGTCTGTGAGACATAGAAAGATTGCACTCATCTGTGGAATATAAAATAACAGAGTAGGAGACTAATATCCAAGAATAGTATAAATAAGTACCAGTAGGTTGACTCCATGGCTTGGAAGCTGGTCTCACATGCTGGGGAAAAAGGCAGCTCAGATAGAGAAGGGAAGACCAAATGTGATTGGAGATTCCGTGCGGGAAAGGAGATGCGCTGAAAGTAGACTAGAGACTGAACACAATGGCCACTCAATACCCCTATTGCAAGCCACAACACTCAATTGGAGATAGAGAGATCAAAATGGAATACCCTGCCACAGAGGCAGGGTGGGGTGGGGGGGAGATGAAATTGGGGGGTGGGAGGGATACTGGGTTTATTGGTGGTGGAGAATGGGCACTGGTGGAGGGATGTGTTTGCGAACATTGTATGAGGGAAAAACAAGCTCAAAAATGTGTAAATCTGTATCTGTACCCTCATGGTGATTCACTAATTAAAGAATAAAATAAATTTTTTAAAAAGAATTGGGTCTGTGAGCCTGAATTCTAGAGACTAGCACTGCTTGTGGACTTTGAATCTATCATGATGGAATTACTGAAAATAAATGAAATAGATGTCAGAGGACATGTTAACTTTAATTTTCTCTCCCTTTATCTGAGATGTCCTACCCTAGTTTTTTTTTATAAAGTTGTTCACAATAATTTATTACACTAAATATACCAACACCAATCCCACCACCATTAAACCTCCCTACCAACATTATTTTAAATTTTTCCACCACACAAACCTGCTCCAAAGGTAGGTCCTAAATAATTTATTTTGTATTGCCTGTTATGAAAAATCCACTAAAATGAGCCAAAAAGATTACTAACATGTTGTTGAGTCTTGTGTGTTAATATTTTTTAATTGAGATCAGTTACCTTCTACTTTATACCCCATCAAATGTGGGGTGGTATATTAGTGGCCTGGAGAAATGAGATGTTCAGGAATTCTAAAATTTTAAATAGGGTGATAAATCTGGAGTTAAATTTTTTTAATTTTTTTATTGAATCACTGTGATAGACCATTGCAACACTGTTCATGATTGGATTTAGTCATACAGTATTTCAACACCCATCTCTCCACCAGTTTCCCACCATCAGTGTCCCCAGGTTCCCTCCCATCAGCCCCCCACCCCCTGCCTACCTCCTCTATAGCAATGCTTCAATGTTTTCTCTCTGTCTCTCTGTATTTCTGTCTCTGTCTCTCTCTCTCTGTCTCCTCTCCTCTCCCTTTGAATATTATGGTTTGCAATACAGGTACTGAAAGGTTATCATATATATCCCTCTACTTACTTTCAGCAATCAGTTATTGTCCAAAGTCCAAAGTGATTATTTTCGACTACCATTGTCATCATTGTCATAATGGTCACTTCTCTATCCTAACTCCCCCCCCCCCACTCACACTTGTACCAAACTTTCAACTGTGGATCAGTCCTCCTGACCCCTGTTTCTTCTATCCTTGGGTATTAGTTTCATACTATTTTGTTTAAGTTAATTTTTGCTTTAATGTATTTCTTCTATATATCATGCTGTGGACACAATTCTTTCTGCAAATGACATTTTCCAAAATTCCTATAATTTTAAATTGGTTGTATCCTTCACTTCATACATTTGTTATTTCTATTTGTTTAGTGGTTAAAGCATGAGGATACAATAGGCAAAATTATCTGTCTTTGACAATGCAAGCCCATGACTCAAAGAGTAGGAAAAATATCATCCTGAGTACGAGTACAAAGCATAGTCACTCTCCTGAGGCTTCCAAACTGAACTGAAAATAATTTTCTCTTCCATCTGCAAAACATCTTACAGTACAGAAAGTCTTTATACATACACTATCAATTGTTTCACATTTTCCTCACCACATGTACCACATATATAACTTATAATAGAAAGAAGCCAGTTTTCCCATTATTAAGACTAAAATGAAAGAGGCTTACTCAATGTTTCATAACTAGCAAAAACACCTGAAGATCCTGTACTTCAACTCTAAATTTAAGCTTTTCATTGAAAAATCTTTTTACTTTCTCAAAATATTTTAATTGGTTTATTCCTCCATGTTTTTGTCTTAAATTTTTGTACTTTTTAATTTAAGTACTAATTTGGAGGAATGGGTTACATCCAGATACGTTCAGGTAGGGAATCACTCCTGGAAATGCTCAGGGCACCGTATATGTTGTCTAGGATCAAGCCGGGAATCCAGATCAAGCTACAGACAAAGCAATGCTTTACCCCTTTAGTATCTCTCTGGCCCCTATTTGTCATTTCTTAAAAAAAAAAAAAACTATACAGAAGTAATATCCATACTGTGATGAAAAGAAAAACACAAACTAGGTGTGTGTATGTGTGTGTGTGTGTGTGTGTGTGTGTGTGCTCACTTCTAGCCTGCCACTACTACCACTGTTGGGAAGAGTAGGAGGGGTTGAGCTAGACTACGAAGAAACCCAGATTCTACACGAACATTATAGGCCCTTCAGAACCAGCCAGGCCCCTCCCCACATCCATATTTAAGCTTAATGTATACAGAGAGGGAACTTATGTTGCCATTACCTGTTCAACATTTATTCCTTTATCTTTGATTCAATTTTCTTTTAAAAAGCCACAAATTCACCATTAGAATCTGCTATGAGTGCAAAGATTGATTCTAATCCCAGTTTTAAGGATGGTCACAAGACCTACATGTAGTCAATAAAGTGGTGAGTGCTTTTTGGGGACTAAAAGATCTGTTCCTGTCCCACACATGAAGTCAAAGGTCTATCACACCACCAGGAAATTTTGCTTTAAAGGGATTTTATCCAGAGCAAAGTACAAGTGAGAGGTTTATATAGGAGGAGAGCATGTGCTATGCTATAGAGAAGTTTATATGAGCTGATGCATTCAGTTTTTGCTAACTTTAGTTGGAGCTGCATTTTCTGCCATTAGCTTAAAGTGGAGGAATGTGCTTGTCAGAGTAAACACAGGACAGTTACTTTTAAAATGAAATTACTTTTAAGTGCCCCATTTCAGTGCTTACTAGAAATTTGCAGAGGGGGTGAATATTTCCTCAAACATTCCCAAGAATGCTAGACAGGCAAAATTTCTGCTTCTGATGGAATTCAGTTAGGATTGCAAATTTACTTCCTTTATGGTCAGAGACTGTGAGTTCAAAGTGTGAGTGTGCAACGTGTACGTTCTGTGGCCAAGAGCTGCCTCCCCGCATCAGTTGGCTGATAGCAATGGATGAATTAAGGAATTTGTCCAGAACACAGACTGGTTGGTAATCAGTGACTTTTGTTCAAGTCTTACAGAGTATATAGAAATAGTGAAGGGTGGGGGTACACATAAGTGTGGTTGAACATTATCAGAACAATAAACAGATGTAAATCCAGTCCTTTAGGGGAAGGTTCTTCTGGGAGTTTAACTCAAAGACAAAATCTCATCTGGGGATTCCCTGGGTCTATCCAAGTCCTTCACCAGGACCCTCATTTTGAGGGTGTTAGGAAGTAAGGGCAACTGAGTCTTAAGTCAAGTAAGTATGATGGATGCCCAGAAGTAAATATTATTCAGAGTCAATTAACTCCCGTGTTACAAAAGCATAGCATCAACTGTCTTACTGTGTCTATACAAAAAGGACATTGCTAGACCATGCAATGGACATAAAGGAAAGAGAAAAGCAATATAGGATTAGGATTGCCTGATGGAATTTGATGTGCTTCAGGAGCACTCTAATGGGTGCAACTCAATAAACCTAAGCTCCCTGCAGGAGGAGCAAAGACAAACCAATGTTATTGACAAGAGTCCATACATTCTGACAGATTATTCTTTAAGAACTATTGAGGTGCTGGAGTGATAGTACTTGGGTAGGGTGCTTGCCTTGCACAGGGCTACCCAGGTTTTATCCCCAGCACCCCATACGGTCCCCTGAGCTTAACAGGAGTAATTCCTGAGTTCAGAGCCAGAAGTAACCCCTGAGCATATGTTTTAAGGGAATCTATTGAAATTCATTTTATGGCTTAGTATATGGTTGACTCAGTGAGCATCCATCCGCACTTGAAAAGAGTGTGTATTCTACAATTGTTTGGAGTAGTGTTCTAATAAAAATCAAGCAGATTAAAGTGTTGATAATATTCTTTAGATGTTCCACATTTCTTGTCTAGTTCTATTAACTCACGAGTAAGAAGTGTTAGAATCTCTTAGCCTGACCTTTTTTTTTTGCTGCTCTTAATTTTGTGTTCTTCATGCATATACTTGGAAGATGTCACTTATGGTACATACACTTATAAATGTGTCATATTTTTAATTGCATTAAACATTCATAAGAATGAAAAGTTTTGTTTTGGAGATCACTTTGTTATTATTGTAAACACTTCAGTTCTTTATGCTTAGATTACATCTTTTTGTATCTTCATTAATTTGCTTCCATTACATTTTTGTATTTGAAATTTAAGTGTGTCTATAATTAAACATATGTTTAACTCTTATTTTTACCAAGATTTAAAATAACTATCTTTAAATTGTAATATATATTTTCATATTTAATGTAATTATTGAGACACTTTTATTGACGTTTGCCATTCTCTATTTGTTTATATTGTCTAATCTATCTTTTCTTCTGTTATTACTTTCTTGACTTCAATTTGTTAATGAAATTTTGTTGTTAATAATACCGAGTATATAATTTAATTTTTTCTATTGACTTTCTATCTATATGTCTCTTTATATTATTTTTAGAGGTTCCTAGTGATTGCAATATCTGCCTTAAACTTATCCAGTCTACTTAGAATTAAAAAATATACTTTAGTAACACCATTATGAAATATAACATGTTCACTAATTGACTCTAATTTATCTAAGTTTGATAATTCCATTTGCCTTTGTCTTGTAACAAATAATGTGAATTAAATTTGGTTTCGCCTGCAAGGGCTGTGGCAGGAAACTGAGGATGTTGGTACAGAGAAAGACACATTGTTGGTAGGAATGTTGTTGAAACACTTAATATCTGAAACAACTGTATTATGATCAACTTGGTAAGTTACAGTGTTATAATAAAAATGTTTTAAATTTAAAAATAAATTAAAAAGAACTTCCTTTAGCATTCATAAGATATAAGTATGTTGGTGATCACAGATTTTCCTGTCCACAAATGTTTTATTTTACCTTACTGTTTGAAAAAAATACTTTCTTTTTTGTGTGTGTGGTGTGTGGTGAAATGCATTTGGTGCACTGGTTTTTATTAGGACTAATTTCAATATAATTATATTCTGCTCAAGTTATGGAATCTGCAGATTTTTTGCTACTGATATGGTAGTAATTTTGTTTCCAGCTTTTTGTTTCTGAATTTTACTAATACATGCAACATTATAGCAGAAGCCCTTGAATACATAATTTTTTTCATTTTTTAACATCAAATCACCACAAAGCACAAAGCTTTCATGTTTGAGTTACATTCATGCAAGAATCAAACACCCATCCCTCCACTAGGGTACATTTTCCAACACCAGTGTCCCCCGTATCCCTCTCGCCAACCCTACCCCACCCCACCCCTCCCTCTATGACAGACAATTCCCTTCTCACTCTCTCTCTACTCTTGGGCACTATGGTTTTCAATACAAATACTGAGAGGACATCATGTTTGGTCCCTTATCTACTTTCAGCACACATCTCCCATCCCAAGCAATCCCTCCAATCATCAATCATTATTGACTTAGTGATCCCTTCTCTATTCCAGCTGCCTTTTCCCCCAGCCCATAAGACTGGCTTCCAACCATGGGGCAATCTTCCTGACCTTTGTCTCTATTGCCCTTGGGTGTTAGTCTCATATTATGTTATTTTTACATTCCACAAATGAGTGCAGCCATTCTATGTCTGCCCCTCTCTTTCTGACTCCTTTTCACGTAGCATGATGCTCTCTATGTCCATCCACTTATAAGCAAATTTCATGACTTCATCTTTCCTAACAGCTACATAGTATTCTACTATGTTGATGTGCCAAAGTTTCTTTAACAAGTTCTGTTCTCAGGAACTCGAGTTGTTTCCAGATTCTGGCTATAGGGAACAGTGCTGCAATGAACATACAAATGTAGATGTCAGAAAAATACTTTCTTTTTTTTTTTTTTTTTTTGCTTTTTGGGTCACACCCAGCGATGCTCAGGGGTTACTCCTGGCTTTGCACTCAGGAATTACTCCTGGCGGTGCTTGGGGGACCATATGGGATGCCGGGGATTGAACCTGGGTCGGCCGCGTGCAAGGCAAACGCCCTACCCTCTGTGCTATTGCTTCGGCCCCAGAAAAATACTTTCTTAAGGTTGGAGATACAGTACATAGGCACTTGCCTTGCATGTGCCCAACCCAGTTTGATCTCCAGCACTGCACATGATCTGAATATAGAGCCAGCCCCTGAGCACTGTCATGTATGCTCCATAGCCAAATAAATAAATAAATTTTCCCTGTATAACATATTCTTGGTTGATAGTAATTTGTTTCCCCCTTTAATACTGTAATTGCATTCTTCTGGTATCTTTCATTGTCTATTGTTTATTATAAGAAATCAGTCATTATTTTAACTATGTTCCCTAGCTAGTACTAATTGTTTTTTGCTGAATGTGGCAAAATATATTTTTCGTGGGATTTTAAAATTTTGAACATCTAGAAGGGTTTTATTTAATTTTACTCTACTTAGGATTCACTGAATTTTCAGCATAATTGAGACTTTTTGTAGTCATTATTAACTTGAACCTCTTGCCCCGTGTGCCTGGCTGTCTTCCCCAGGGCCCCTCAGAGGGGGTGGGTTTCAGTTTCCCTCCCCACCCTGAGCAGAGCTCCTGCAGCCAAAGACCTCCAGAGCCTAGCCACAGCCATGCTCAAGGCCCCTCTCCACACGTTCGGAAGAGCTTCATGCATGAAGGAACCAGCAGAGGAATGCAGGTGTGTGGGACCCGGGGCTGAGACATCCAAGCCTGCTCAAATCGAGACTGGGCCTCTTCCACACAGATTCCCATTTTCCAGTAGCTAGGCAGTCACACCCAGGGACTGCCCCCAGTGCCATGTAATCTCACCAACAGCCAACATTCAGAGACTTAAAACCAAGCTCCTGGGCGACATCTTATAGCCTAGTTCTCCCTCTGGGAAAACCTGGCAAGATACTGAGAGTTTTCTGCCCACATGGGAGAGCCTCACAAACTCCCCATGGTGTATTCATATGCCAAAACCAGTAACAATGATGGGTCTCATTTCCCTGACCCTGAAAGAACCTCCAATATGACATCGTTGGGAAGGATGAGTAAAGAGAGGCTTCTAAAATCTCAGGGCTAGGACGAATAGAGACATTACTGAGACCACTCGAGAAAATCGACAATCAACGGGATGATGATGACTAACTTTATCATAGGATTCTGAGAGTGTGTGCTTTGAACAAAATTCTCATTGTCTCACAATTTCTGAGGTGTCTTTATTTTCTCCAATTATTTTCTCAATATTCCTAATATTAATCATTATATTGCTTTCTTAAAATGTACTAATTCTTTTCTCTCAAAATATTTACATACATATATATTCTCTTTAATTACTGTATTTTAGTTCTGGATTTTCCTTTTTATTATTCCCATGTCTCTGTTAAGATATTTATCTGCTCACCTATTGATACCAACTTTCTTTTCAATTTTTAACATAGTTTCTGTATTAACGTAGACATATAATAGCTTTGTTGAAATTTACCAGCCAAATCAAACATCTGAGTCCACAGATTTATTTTCTTTTTTGTCTGTTTTGGTTTTTTTTTTTTTTTGCTTTTTGGGTCACACCCAGTGATGCTCAGGGGTCACTCCTGGCTCTGCACTCAGGAATTACCCCTGGTCGTGCTCAAGGGAACTAATGGGATGCTGGGAATCAAACCCGGGTCGGCCGCATGCAAGGCAAATGCCCTACCCGCTGTGCTATCACTCCAGCCCCCTTTTGTCTATTTTTTAAAAAAATAAAAATAAAAGAAAATCAATGCACAAAAATTTCTGACATTACTGCACACTTATAATAAACCTGAAGAAAAATAAATTTTAAGGACTATCTCCTTCAAAATAGTGCCCAAAACATCAAACACTTATGAATAAACTTAAGCAGGGAGGTGAAAGACCTAGACAGTAAAATTATAAATCATTGAAAAGAAAAATAGAAGACACAAGGGAATGGAGAGATATTCTCTGTTCATAGATTGGAACAATCTACATTGCTAAAATGACTTCCTTAGCATAAAATTTGTATACAATACATAAGATACAATTTTTAACATAGTTTCCTATGTTGCCTTACCCAGTCTGTAACTATACAGTTGTAATACATTTACCATTATAATGCTAATGACATGGAATAAACTTTCCATGTTTTTCAAATACCTGAAATGTTTTTCAAAAACATAGAACAAACTCTATTTGTATGGAACCATAAAACTCCCTGAATAGCCAAAGGTATCTGAAGAAAGAAACGATGGGAGGCATTGAATTTCCCAACTTTGATCTATACTACTGCAAAGTTATAATAATCAAAACTGCATGGTACTGGACTAAAGATAAACCTGCAGACCAGTGGAACAGAACTGGCAATCCTGAATTAACCCCCCCACCCCAGTTTATAGACAGCTAATCTATGACAGAGGAGCTAAATATATAAAGTGGAGAAAAAAATTCTTCAATAAATGATGGGAAAACTAGATAGCCATGTGTAAAAATAAATGAAACCAGAACACATCCTCACTTCATTCACAAAAATAAATTCTAAGTAGATTAAAAATCTTGATAACAGACAAGAATCCATAAAATACATTGAAGAAAGCAGTGCAGACTTTGAAGACTTCCAGGAAATTAACCATAGAATAATCTTCAACAAGATGACCACAGTGGCAAAAACAAAATCAAAAATAAACAAATGGGACAACATTAAATTAAAATATTTCTGCACAGCTAAAGAAACTCAAGTTAAAACTACTGAATGGAATAAAATATTTGCATACAATACATAAGATAAAGGACTAACATCCAAAATACATAAAATTCTCATAAGACCCAATAACAAGATAGTAACCCCATCAAAAATTAGCTAAAGAGATGAAAAAACACTTCCCTGAAGAAAACTAATAGGCATATAAAAAAAGGATCATTGTCATTTATTATCAGAAAAATTAAAATGAAAAAATGAGATACTTTCTCACACCAATGAGAATGGCATATATCAAAACACAGGGAAAAAACTGAACAGATAAAACCCTACAGTTTAGTAGTCTTAATCATGATTCTTAAGAAAAAAAAAAGCTCCAAAATAAAATCTTTACTAGATAGATTTTAAAATTTTTTAACAGAAAACAATAACTTTTGCCAGTGATTTGGTGAAAAAGAAACCCTCATTCATTGTTGATAGCAATGTAATCTGGTTCAGCCTCTATGGAAAACAGTATGGAGATTCCTCAAAGAGTGAAAATAAAACTCTCATATAATCAAACATTCTACTTCTTGATACCTACTTCCAAAATAAAACACTCATTTGAAGATGCACCTGTATCCCTTCGTTCATGGCAATGCTCTGGTACAATAACATATAGAAACAATGATGGATGAATAGATAAAGAGATAGTACAGCAGGTAAGGTGTTTTCCTTACATGTGGCCAACCCAGGTTCAATTCCTGGCACCTCATAAGGTCTCCAGAGTATGAGTATGGCCCTGAAACAAAACAAACAAAAAACTCAAAGAATTTGTGGTCTCAATACACAACAGAATATGACTCAGCTGTAAAAAAATGAAATTATGCAGTTTTCTGCAACATGAACAGAACTGGATGGGATGGTACCAGGTTAACTGAAATAAACCAGAGGGAGAAGAGCAAATAAGAGATGATCTCATTCAGCTGCTGAATATAGGAAGACAGATAGTTGAACAGACAATATCAAACCCTTGGAATATAAAGTTATAAAAAAGAGTTGGAGAAAGTTAGGGGTGGGGAGATGAGGATCAGACCAGAGGCGCATAAAAATAATGATGAAGGGTTATGAGCACTTTGAAAATGGTGGTGTGCAGTAACCTTGTATAGCAATACTATAAACTATATCAGAATTATACCCAGGCTACTGAAGTTATAATACTTTGTAATTAAATCAAATTAAAAATATAACTCAAAGTGTAAAATTGTATTTCCTTAAGGTATACAGCATGTTTGATACATATCTTTATAGTGAAACAATTACTAAACTATAGCTAATTAACATTCCTCATGAAATGGGTTTCAACCTGCTTCCCTCTCCCCTACTTCTATGTAATAATTTTCAAATAAAACCTAGATATTGTAGATAATTTTAACTGCTCTGGATCCTGCCATGTTTGAGGAAACTTCTGGCTATAGTAGATATTAAATTCATTTGCTTATGAATTTTCAAGCATAAACTTTCTGCTGTGAAACTACTAGCAGATGCTCTGTATTTTTTTCTTAAGGATGTACTTTAGCTAATGCAGTTGACCTCTTATGAGGCCTGTGTAATATGGACAAATATTTATCACACTAATTAAAGCTGAATCACCGTGTGACAGTTGCAAAGTTGTTCATGATTGTTGCATTCATTCAGTATCCCAACATCCATCCCCTCACCAGTGTACATTTCTCATCAATAATGTGCTGTGCCCTCTAATCCACCCCCACCAGCTGCCTTTATGGTAGACAGTTTTCTTCTCTCCCTCTTGTCCTTTTTCCTTTTAGACACTGTGATTTGCAATACTATTTACTCAAAGGGTATCACTTTATGTTCTTTCAGCACTGAGTTCTTGTTCAGAGTGATTATTTCCAACTCCAATTGTCATAGTGATCTCTCCTCCATCCCAACTGCACTCCCTCTCCCCCACCCTCACGACATGATTTCTACCATGGATCCCGTGGACCAGTCTTCCTAGTCCCCGTTTCTATTGCCTTTGGGTACTTTTCTCATCCTATGTTTCTTATAGCCTGCAAATATCTGCCTCTCTGCTTCTGATTCATTTCACTCATCATAATACACTGCAATTCCATGCATATATAAGCAAAGTTCATGACTTCATTGTTCCTAATACACAATAACATTCCATTGTGTAGATGTGTCATCATTTCTTTATCCAGTCATCTGTTCTCAAACATTTGGATTGTTTTCTGATTCTTGGCTACTGTGAATAACACTTTAATGAATTTAGCAGTGCAGATGACTTTTCTACATTGTGTTTTAGGGACCCTAGAGAATATTTTCAAGAGCGAGACTACTGGGTCATATGGAAACTCAATTTCTAGTCTTTGAGGAATATCCGTAGTGTTTTTCAAAAAGGCTGAACCAGTTGCATTCCCACCAGCAATGAATGAGAGACCCTTTCTCCCTGCATCCATGCCAGCACTGATTGATGTTGTTATTTTTGAAGTGTGCCAGTCTCTGTGGTGTGAGATAATATATCAATGTTGTTTTGATTTGCATTCCCTGATTATTAGTGACATAAATTTCTTCATGTGATCTTTGACCATTTGTATTTCTCCTTTAAGGAAATTTCTATTCACCTCTTCTCCCCATTTTTTATGCAGTTGGATGTTTTTTTCTTTAAAGTTCTACCAGTGCCTTATATATTGTGGATAATAAACACTTATCAGAACAATATTGGGTAAATAACTTCTTCCATTCCATGGGTTGTCCTTGTATCCTGTTCATTGTTTCTATTGAGGTGAAGAAACTCATTAGATTAATGAAGTCCATTTATCTTTGCTTCCACTTGCAAGGTCAAGTTTTTTCCTTGAAGGTACTTTTAGTTTAAATGTCACAAAGAATTCTGCCTACGTTCTCCACTATATACCTTATGGATTCAAGTCTGATATTAAAATCTTTAATCCATTTTATTTTAATTTGGTCTTTTTTTTTGCATATAGCCGACAAGTTTTCCCAGCACCACTTGTTGAAGTGGCTTTCCTTGCTCCAATTTATATATTTTACTGTTCTATTGAAGGTTAACTGATCATATAACTGATATTCTGTCTCAAGATATTTAACTCCATTCTATTGATCTGAGGGTCTCTTTTTAGTCCAGTATTATGGTATTTTAATTACTTTAAAGTAATTAAAGTTTTACAGTACAGTTGAAAATTAGGAAGGTGATGCTTTCCATCTTCTTTTTCCCAAGGATTGCCTTAACTATTCAAAGGTGTAGAGGTGAAGGTTGGGGGTGTTTAGTGTTCAATATGAATTTTAGGAGTGCAATCTATTTCTTTGAATAATTAAATAGAGAATTATAGTCCCTTATAGGGACTCTACTTAATCTGTAGAGCTTTGGGGAACATTGAAATTTTCACGATATTTATCCGTCTAATCCAGGAGTACAGAATGAGCTTCCATTTCCTCACGGTCCTCTTTTATTTCGTGAAGTGGTGTTTTGTAGTTTTCTTTCCGTAAGTCTTATAGTTATTCTGATTCTGAGATACTTGAATATCTGAGGCACAAATGGTGAATAAGATTTGTTTTTAAATATCTTTTTTCTCTTTCATTATTTTTATAGGAAAGCCATGGACTTTTGCATTTTAATTTTGTAGCCTGCCACTTTGTTGTACAAATCTATTGTTTCTAGGAACTTTTTGTAGTCTTTAGAATTTTCTAAATACAGTATCATGTTATCTCTGAATAGTGAGAGCTTAACATCTTTCTTTCCTATTTGGATGCCCTTGATATCTTCTCTTAATTAATTAGCATTGCAAGTACTTCAAGTACTATATTGAATAGAATTTATGAGTGTGGGCAACTTTATCTTGTACCTGATCTTAAAGGGAAGGCTTTTAGTTTTTTCCCCAATGGGTTCTGGATCTGTCAAATGCTTTCTGGGTCTATGGATATCATTATGTGATTTTTATTTTTTCTTTAGTTGATATGTTGCATTATATTGAATTGTGTATATTAAACCATCCTTCGCATCATAGGATGACTCCCATTGGTTATGGTGTATGATTTTTGAAGAGTTGCTGGATTCTATTTGCTGGTATTTTGCTGAGAATATTTGCATTAGTGTTCATCAGGGATATTAGCTGGAATTCTCTTTGTGTTGTCTCTGTCTGCTTTTGGTATCAGACTAATGTTTGCTTCAGAGATAATGTTTGGGAAATTTTCCTATTTCTTCAATTTCTTGGAAGAACCTGAAAAAGATTGGCAGTAGGTCCTCTGTAAATATTTGAAAGAACTTACTAGTGAATCCATCTGGACCTGGGCTTTTGTTTGGGGAAAGACTTTTCTTACCATTTCAATTTCCTTGACATTGTAGGTCTATTCAGGTATTCCAAGTTATCTTGGCTTAGTCTTGGCAGATCATCCTAGTCCAGGAATTTTTCCATTTCTTTTAGGTTCTCTCATTTAGTGGCATAAAGATTCTCAAAGTAATCTCTAATGATCCTTTGATTTTCTGTGGTGTCTACTGTGACATCCCCTCTTTCATTTATGATCTGGTTTATTAAAGTTCTCTCTCTCTCTCTCTCTCTCTCTCTCTCTCTCTCTCTCTCTCTCTCTCTCTCTCTCTCTGAGTCTTGCTAGTGTTTATTGATCCTGTTTATTTTTTCAAAGAACCAGCTCTTTGTCTCATTGATCTTTTGGGTTTTTTATTATTATTATTATTCCAGTTTATTGATTTCTGCTCTAAGTTTTATTTACTTTCTTCTGCTTGCTTTGGGCATTTTTTGTTGATGATGATTATTTTCCAGTATCTTAAGTTGTACAGTCGATTTATGTGGGCTCTTCCTTCCTGGTGAATGCATAGCTATGACTTTTCACTTAACATTGCTTCCCTATATCCCACAAGTCCTGATAGATAGGGCCCTCATCCTCATTAGTTTCCATGAGTCTTTTAATTTCCTCTGTGACTCACTGGTTGTTCAGTAACAAGCAATTTAATTTCCAGTAGTTTGACTTGTTTCTCCATTTCTGTTTGTGATTAACTTCTACTTTTAGTGCATCATGATCTTAGAAGATAGTTTATTTGATTTCTATGTCCTTTAATTGTATCAATATGTTTTTGCTCCCAGCAAGTGATCTATCTTAGAAAATGCCCTGTGTGTATTGGAGAAGAATGTATTCAGCTTTTTGAGGACGAAAGTATTTCCTTACTGAGTTTTGATCTACTTGATGTATCAAGAGAAGACAGAGCAGTGTTGAAGTGTCCAAATACTATTGTGTTGTTATCACTGTCTTCAAGTGTATTAGCAGTGGTTTTCAATTTTTTTTAATGGTACATTAGGTGCATGTGCTTTTAGGAGTGTAAATTTCTCCTGAGACATGTTATCACTTGATCATTAAGAAATTGCCTCATATCTTATTATCTTTTGCAGCCTGAAGACTGTTGTCTAACATGGCCATCCTGACCTTTTTGAGGGGGTTGTTTGCTCTATGCAAATATGTTTCCTGTTGGCAGCATAACGTTAGGTTCACTGTCACTGTCATCACTGTCACTATCATTCTGTTGCTCATCGATTTGTTTAAGCAGCCACCAGTAACATCTCTCATTGAGAGACTTATTGTTACTGTTTTTGGCATATCCAATACGCCACGGGTAGCTTGCCAGGCTCTGCCATGCGGGTGTGATACTCTCAGTAGCTTGCCGGGCTCTCCAAGAGGGGCAGAGGAATTGAACATGGGTAGGCCGCGTGAAAGGCGAACACCTTACCGCTGTTAAGTTAGATTTTCTAATCCATCCTACCACTTTCTCTCATTTAACTGGTACATCTAACCCATTGACATTGAGAGATATTATTGTTTGGGAGTTTTGTGCACCTTTCTGCAGGAGTTTTGTGGAAGTTTATGGACTAGTTTTGTCTTAAAGTAACCCATGGAGTCTTGTAAAGGAAGTTTTGTATCCATGAAATTCCTGAGTTTTTATCTGTGAAATTTTGTATTGTTTCTTCAAATCTGAATGACTGTCTGGGTGGGTAAAGTTTTCTTTATGAGGCATTTATTTCATTGTGTTTGTTCACTATTTCACTCTCTTTGGGCCCAGAGAGTTTTGTTTGATAAATCGGCTGTAAATAATAAGCACATTTTTTGTATATAATTCCCTTCTTTGACCTTGCTACTTGTAGTATTATATCTCTATCTTTGGTTTTTGGCATCCTGATTAGAATGTATCTTAGAGTATTTTTATTTGGATTTATTTTAGCTGGTACCCTTTGGGCCTACTGCATGTGGGTGCATGCATTCTACAACTCTGGCAACTCGGCTATGATGTCTTTGACCATTACTTCTTCATCAGGCTTGCACTTTTTATTTATTTATTTACTTGCTTACTTTTTTTGAGACTGTTTTTACATCTTCTGCTGTTGTGTGGAGTTGATCTACGCCTCATCTTGGAGCTCACTGCTTGTTCTCAGCAGCTATTACTCTGCCTAAGGCCTTCCGTGAATTTTTCATTTTGTCTACCAGACTTTTTAGTTCTGTCATTTCTGTTTGTTGTTTTCTAATTTCTGCTTTCATACACTGTTTTATTGGCTGTTCCTTTGTTTCTTTGAGCTTCTTAAACATTCTCAACATTTCCTCTCTAAAGGGTACATAGCTTGCTATTACTGGTTCAGTTGTAAGGACTACCATCTAAGGTCACTAAATGTGTTGGAGTTCTACATTGCTTTCCCACCGTAATTTGGGAAGGTATTTCTTATGTGTTACTGTGTGATTAAGCAATGAGAATTAGGATTTCTTTTTAGCTCAAGGTGAGATGTGAAGAAAAGAAGAAATGCATGGCTGCATTGCTTCCATTCCTTCCAGCTAGCTGAACAATTAGATTTGCTCTCCTAACCCCAGGGGCCAAGATAAAAATCTTGAAGAACCAACAGCTAATTATTTGAACAGAGAATAAATTCTTTCTTTCAGTAAATTCCCCTCCAGGAATTTTTAAGTTTTACTATCCTCTGCTACTTCAAACCTATAATACTTCATCTTTTCTTTTTATTTTTTCTCCTGCTTGCTGCTTGCTTGAGTTATGCATGCTTAGGGAGTTCACTCATTTAAAAAAAAATTGCATTCACAGATTTTCTTTCTTTTATTAGTACACTTCTCATATCTCTTCTTTCAACCAGTTTGATCCAGGTCTCTTGTGCAAATTTTTGGAAGAAACTTCTCAGCATAAATTTCTTACAAGATTTCTCACTAACATTTTTGAAAGTTAGAATTTAACCTCAAGCACATCAATGCTTTACTAAAGTTTTCTGCAACCATGGATATGTGTTTGGAGAGTAATTGTAGACCACAAAAATACAAACTTTGGGACAAAGAGATAGTATGTGACCTGGCTGGCCAAAAGTCACTGGAAAGGGCTCTCAGGCCTCCTGAACACTGTTAGGGTTCTTCCTCCCCCTACAAAAAAAACCCTACAAACTCATAATTCTTATCTTTTTTGTTCAGATTATTGAAATGCTTAAGAAAATGTTCAAGTTATGTCTTATTTTGAATTAATTGTTCAAAACATGCTTAATATATTTAAAAAATTGTTTCAATAATACAAATGCAATTTTGTTTTCTATGAAAGAGATCATATGACTACTTGTCCTCATTTAATACATAAATTCATTCCTAGATGTAATTATTTTTATTTATGTACTTGTTTTGTTTGGGGCCATACCTAGCAGTACCCGGGGATTACATATAGCTCAGTACTCAGGAATGACTCTTAGAATGCATACATGGTGCTGGTGGCAATGTTGGCTGTATGCAAAGCAAGTGCCTTAATCCCATCTCTGCAGTCTTAGATTTTGTCCCAACCTAAAGTTTGTCTAACGCCCACTCACTTATAGGTTTGTGAATGACAAACCTGCATACCATTTTGCTCAATGAAATTTTAGCCTCATCTTTTTTTTTAAAATATATTTTAATTAAGGCACCGTGATTTATTTTTTTTATAAAGAAATATTTTATTGAACCACCGTGAAAACAAAAAAAAAATACAAAGCTTTCAGGTTTAAGTCACAGTCAAATACTGATTAAACCACCATCCCTTCACCAGTGCACCCGTTCCACCACCAAGAACCCCAATACACCCCCCTCCCACCCCACCCCCCATCTAAGTAGCTGATGATATTCCCATTATTCTCTCTATATATTGAGTACATTTCATATTTCCATACAGAACTCACTATTGTTGATTGGAAATTTTCCCCAACAATCAGGCCTGCTGAATAAGCATCATCTAATAATTTCTCTTCCTTGGTAAAAGTGAAGACTTTGAGTCCGCGCGGCTGCGATAGCGGCCACGCGGTTTTGGGTTTCTAATATTTTAGCTCAGTTCACAGTCAAAATGGATGGCTGCAAGAATCTGCTCTGGTGCCAAAATGGGTTAGGAGACCTCAGGATCACAGTCAGTAGGCGGGAGGCTCTGCTTCTGGTGCCGCGGCTCTTGGTTCATCTCTGGGCGGAAGGCGCGCCAGGAACACCTCCCCTCCCAGGATCACCTACAGGCTACGTCACTAAAGAAAGTCCTACCTCCTGGTGGAGGGGTCTTAGAGGGTGGCTCTCACCGCGTGGCTGCTGCCGCTGCCGCCATTTTCGCTCAGAAAAATGGGGTGGAGAGGGAAAAAAATCCCTCCCCGGGCTGCACGAGGTTGTAGTTCAGCTCACAGTCAAAATGCATGGCTGCAAGAATCTGCTCTGGTGCCAAAATGGGTTAGGAGACCTCAGGATCACAGTCAGTAGGCGGGAGGCTCTGCTTCTCGTGCCGCGGCTCTTGGTTCATCTCTGGGCGGAAAGCGCGCCAGGAACACCTCTTAGCCTCATCTTTTACTATTATTTCTTTGCATACCCAAATAGTAGGTCTGTACACTCCATAGCCTAGGTTCTATAAATGAACTGAACACAAATGAATTCAATAATTCTACGCCTATGACAGAGAGTAAGGCATGTAGTGTGCTTGTTTGGCATGCAACCAACCAGGGCTCAATCCTCAGTACTACATATGATACCCAGAGTATGCCAGAAATTATTCCTGAGCACAGAAGCAGGAGTAATCCCTGAAGACCACTGGATAGGATCCATCCCATTTTACACCCCCCCCATAGAATCCTACACCAACAGGATTTTAATAAAAGGGGTTGATGGAACTGGATAGAGGGTTAGCAGACCTTTTTGGTGACCAATGGCAATTTTGTCTGAACCCATAGTTGAAGATCTGGTGACCAGGTATTACAAGTAAAAATAGTTAGGCCCAGGGATGTTGGCAACCCTGTTGTTAATCAGATGCAGTAGCTCATCCTGGCTCCAAATAAGTGTCTTGAAGACCAAGTCTATGCTGTCTTCAGAAATGAGTAAAGATGGATCTATTCTCGACCTTTATCATCCTCATCCTTCACCCAAGGACTAATTCTTGATGATGCTGTACTCCCTATAACCACTTAACTATAAGTGGGGCCTTGTCTAGCTACATGAAGGAGATAAATACAAAATGTTTGACAACAAGACCTCCTCATGTAACTATTATTTATATAATCACAATCAATCACAATCACAATATCCGTTGGTCACCGATTTCTTGGACGGGCTCAGTAACATCTCATTTCGTCCTTTCCCTGAGATCTTAGAAGTCTACTTCAACTTGGCCCTCCTAAAGATGTTGCACTGGGGGCTCTTCAGGGTCAGGGGAATGAGATTCTGCTTGTTACTGAATTTTGCATATGAATACGCCATGGAGAGCTTGCAAGGCTGTCCCATGGGGGCAGGAAACTCTCAGAAGATTGCCAGTTTCTCCTAGAGGGAGAAGTAGGCTATAAAGATAAGTAGGCAAGCGGCTGCGAGCTTCTGAGAGCTTGCTTTTAAGTCTCTAGATGTTGACCATTGATGGGATTACACACACCTGGGTTCCTCTGCCAGTACCCTCATGCATGAGGCCTGTCTGAACGTGTAGAGAGGAGCCTTCAGCATGGCTGCAGCTAGGTTCCGGTGGTCTTCAGCCACCAGGAGCTCTGCTTGGGGTGCGGAGGGAAGCTGGAGCCCATCCCCTCCGAGGGGCCCCAGGGAAGACAGCCAGGCGTGCAGGCAAGAGACTCTCTGCTATATTTATATAATATATTTATATATAATATATATTTATATAATATAATTTCCAATGCTATTATATATTTATATATATATTTATATAATAGCATTGGAAATAATCAACATATTTTCTCTAAGTTAAGCTCAGATCTTTTGTTTTGATTATCTGATTAAAATCTCATAGGTAGTTACCACTTAGTGGGCTCATTCACACTCAATATACCCGAATTCCTAGAAATTACTGACTGAATTACCCAGGAAGGACAACTGCGTGGTCTGAACATTTTGTGCTTTTTCACACCAGGAATGGGAATGGACCTAATTCAGCAAGATAGTCCTGGAGTCCCATGATAGCGTTTTGTATACTGCCAAACTCTCCTAAGAGAGCCAATTCCCAGAATATATCATCTGACTTGAGTTTCAGTCATCCAAAAACTTAAAGCAAGGTCCTGGAAGGAGCTTATAGCCTACTTCTTTTTCTGGGAGAACCTGGCAAACTACTGGGAGTTTCCTGCCCACATGGGAGAGCTTCACAAGGTCCCACTGGTGTATTATTATGCCCAAACCAGTAACAAGCTGGGTCTCATTCCCCTGACCCTGAAAGAGCCTCCAATGTGGCATCATTGGAAGGATGAGTAGAGAGAGGCTTCTAAAATCTTAGGGCTAGGACAAATGGAGACGTTACTGAGACCGCTTGAGAAATTCGACGATCAATGGGATGATGATGATGATGATGTTTCAGGTCATAGGTCTATATTTGAGGCTAATACTTGTAGCTTTCTTGAGAAACTATTTGCAGGCCCAGGCCTATAACATAGGCTTCACTATCAACCCATCTATCCACACATCATCTCTACATTCATCCATCCATCCATGCATTCACTCATTCATCTGAATCTCATTACATTACAGTATCACTCTTTTATAAGCTAGGGATTCCATGGTAAGCAGAAACAGCATCTGTTCTCATAAAATTGATATTTTGGGAAAAGGCTTTTGATCTGAACTTCCCCAACCAAAACAGAGAAACCACCCTATTGATTCTCATTCTTTTTGTATATCTCATTTCTCACAAACAGGTCCTCAGTTTGATCACAGTTCTGGTGTTGTAAGACCTGTGCCATGGCAAAGAAGGCCAAGACCTGGTATCAAACTCACTGTTAGTGAATTCCACTGAAAACTAAACTATTATGTGCTTAGTTTTTGAAGCAAAGATCACAATGTTTGTCTTATAGTTGTTTTGAGGATCAGAAGCTCTCAACTCATATGAATGATGGGCCATGGACCAGATACTCTGGGCAATACAAACATGAGTCTTCTAAACTTGGATCAGTGTTTATTGAAAGGTAAGAATACACAGCTTTTGATATCAAGTAGGTGTGTTACATGCGGTGACTCTTCCAATTCTTCAGGCAAAATTTAATAACAGCTGCTCCAGTGAGATCTTTTCTTTGGATGAATATGGTCACTTTTTGACATTCTTCCAATATGAGGGATGAAAAGAATGCATAAAAGGTCATTTTTGAAGGTCTGGCAGAACTCATTAAGGAAACCATCTGAATGCAGGCTTTTATTTGGAGGGAGTCTTTTTAAAAAATTGTATTAATTTTTTAAATCAAATCACAGTGAAATACACAGTTACAAAGTTGTTCACAATTGGATTTCAGTCATATAATGTTCCAACACCCATCAGTCATATAATTTTCCAACCATTTCCAACCACCAATGTCCCGTTTTCCTCTTCACTCCTCTTTGTCTCTCTGTCTCTTTGTCTCTCTATTTCTCTCTCTCTTTCTCTCTCTTTCTCCCTCTCTTCCCTTTTGAGAATTATGGTTTACAATACAGATACTGAAAGGTTATCATATATGTTCCGTTACCTACTTTCAACACTCAGTTCTTGTCCAGAGTGACCATTTACAGCTAGTATTGTTATACTGGTCCCTTCTCTAGCCTAACTACCCTTTGCCCCACACACACTTGGGACAAACTTCCAACCATTGACAGGTCCTCTTTGCCCCTATTTTCCCTGGCCTTGGGTATTAGTTTTATACTATTTTTAAAAAATATTTCTCACAAATTAATGCAGTCATTCTATATATGTCCCTCTCCTTCTGACTCATTTCACTCAGCATGATGCTCTCCACGTCTATCCATTTATAAGCAAATTTCTTGACTGCATAGTATTTCATTGTGTAGATGTACCATAGTTTCTTTATCCCGTTGTCTGCTCTCAGGTACTCAAGTTGTTTCCAGATTCTGGCTACTGTGAACAGTGCTTCAATGAACATAGAAGTGCAGTTAGTGTTTCCGATGTGTGTTTTTACATCCTGGGGTATATTCCCAGAAGTGATATTGCTGGGTCAAATGGGAATTCAACTTCTAGTTTTTTGAAGAATGCCCATATTGTTTTCCAAAATGGCTGGATCAGTTGACAATCCCACCAACAATGAATGAGAGTCCCTTTCCCTCCGCATCCACACCAGCACTGGTTTGTGCCATCTCTATGCTTTGAGATGATATTTTGTTGTTTAGATTTGCATCACCCTGATGATTAGTGATGTAGAGTGGAGTCTTTTTATTACTATTTCAATTTCCTATCTTGTACTTGGCCTTATGTTTTCTATTTGTTCTACTTAGTTTTGAGAGATTGTAATTTAAAAATTTACCCATCTTTCCTGAGTTCTCCAAAGTTGTTTATAACAAGGTCTATTAAAATACAGGGGGTTATAATCCTTTATATTTCTATGGTATCACTTATAACTTCTCCCCTTTATTTTTTTAATATTAGTGTTTTTAGTGAGTGTCATTAGAAATTTATTGATTTTTAAAAAGTTCTTTTGAAGAACCAGCTGTTTGGGTTCTATTCTGTTTTGGAAAATCTATTCATTCAGAGAACAACAGAGTTGGAGTTAGAAGTGATGTCATAAGACAAGAAACCAGGAAAACTATTAGCCAGAAGAGAAGTCCGGGCCCTATAGAAGTAGCATGAAGACATTCTTAGTCCAAGCAGTGAAGCTGAGGCAATTGCATTGGAGTCCTCCACAAAGTGCACAAAAGAATACAATAAAAACAGCTGTTGCTCCATCATCTTGAATTGTGGGCTTCTAAGTCATCAGAAGATTTCTTTGGAATAAAAGGTCTCAGGGATAATCTTAAAGTCATAAAAAATAGTAAGCAAAAATATCAATCCCTGAAATGTCTTATTAATAAACAAATTTGAGTCGGGCACAGCATAAATATTTGGGATTTGAGAAAAATAAGAAAACTAAGACTGCTCTTGTCCCAAAGATCTTACATTCTGAGGGTCTGTAGTAGAGACTAATAATAGCTAATTGTAGTAAACATAGAGCACAGAAAATTCGGGTGTCTCGTAAAGACTCCTTAAGGGAGGAAATTCCTTCATTTTCTCACCTTCACTCATTGTTAATATCTATGTAGCAACTGCTTTGCATCAGGTTAAAAGTATATAATATTGAACAAGGGGCCAGAGAGATAGCACAGCAGAGAGGGCATTTGCCTTGCACACAACCAACCTGGGTTCAATTCCTGACATCCTATATGGTACTCTGAGCACCACCAAGAGTCATTTCTGAGGCAGAGCCAGGAGTAACCCCTAAGCATCGCCGGGTATGATCCAAAAAGCCAAAAAAAAAAAAAACCTACATTGAACAATATGAAAGGTGAACCTGCGATCAGTCTACTTCTAGGTGGTGGCAGAAAATGGTGATGAATTCTATCTGGTGGGTTTGGGTTATGCAATATTGTTTGCAGTATTCTCTGAGCACTGAGAATCTTGCAGCCTTCTTCACAAAGCAACCATATATCATCTCCAGGTGGGTCATTAGGGTGGTTTTACACAAGTTTTTCATCATCTCTTCTCTGTCACTGGACCCGTGCCTCCATTTTCACTGGCTAACTCCTGACCAAGGTTTTCAGCAATTTCCATACCCTAGGGGATCAGATACAGATTTGACTGCCCAGCCCGACCAGACTGTAAGCAAATTGAAATTTATTGTCATCAATGGCTTTCCCAATTCTAAAGAAATAAAATTTCTTCTAGTAAATATGAAGTTAAGCAAAGATTGAACATCAACATAAATGCCTGGCATGGTCATTGATCATTACGTGCAGTACCCGTTTGATAAGGTTGCTGCCTGAGGGTACAGATAGTAAACTCACTGGTGAGGAGATTGAAATGGAGGAAATAAATTTATCACCTTGATAATTTATGTCTCCTCTTTAGGAGATCTTCTTAGAGGAATCTGAGGGAAACCTTTTCACAGAGGTTGGAAATATGTAGAATGAATAACTATAGACCCATCTTTCAAACTGATCACCAAAGGCAGACAGATTTCCTAGTCTAAAAGATTTTTACTCCTCTCAGCTATTCAAAGGTGTAATGAACAGAGTTGGATATTCTGTATAAAAATGATTTGATATACATATTTTTGTGAGGATGTTAAACAAACGTGGTTTGGGAAATTTTAGATATACTCCTGGCTCTGTGCTCAGGGATCACTCCTGGTGGAGTATAAAGAACCATATGTGATCAAATCTGGGTTGAGTATATGCCAGGCAAGCACCTTATCAGCTCATCACTATACCTTTTTTTTAAGATTCCACATATACAAGTTATTACAGAGTAAGTGTACTTGTATCTCTCACCTATTTAAACATAATGCCCTTTGATTTTACCTATGGTTTTGAAAATGGCAGAATTTCTTATTTTACAAAAGAAAATTTTATCCCATACTGTCACTGTCATCCCATTGTTCATCAATTTGTTCAAGCGGGCACCAGTAACATCTCTCATTGAGAGACTTATTGTTACTGTTTTTGGCATATCCAATATGCACGGGTAGCTTGCCAGGCTCTGCTACTCTCAGTAGCTTGCCGGACTCTCTGAGAGGGCAGAGGAATCAAACATGGGTTGGCCACATGAAAGGCGAAAGCCCAACCGCTGTGCTATCGCACCAGTCCATTTTATCCCATACATTATATTTAAATAATATTTATTATTTTAGATATATTATATTTATGTTATGCATTCATTTGATGACAGACCTCTATAGACTATTTATATATAGTATATATATATATGTCACAATGTTTTGCAACAAATATGGGGCTATAATTTATCAATACATTTATTATTTCATGAATTTCAGTTATTTTCAAGAGAGTTTGCCGTATCAGATAGCAGTGCTTTTTCAATTTTTAGAAAAATCACTGTTTAGAGAATATACGGTTTCCCTTAGTGTTTCACTTATTTGTACTTCCACAACAGTATACAATACTTTATTTTTCTATATATCCTCATTGACATTTCATATCTTCTTGAGCTTCCATACAAATTTTAGGATTGTTTTTTCTATTGCTGTGAAAAGCACCTTTAGAAATTTAATAGAGATTGAATTTAATTGTATTGAACAGTAGAGGCATTTTAACAAAAATAATTCTTTTAAGCCATGAACACTTGGCATTTTATACTTGTTTGTGTCTTTAATTTCCTTCATGAATGCCTTATCATTTTAAATGTATTGTCTTTTAGCAACTTGACTAAATTTATCCCTATGCATTTTATTGTTTTTATGCAACTGTGAGTGATATTTAAAAAAATTTTTTTCAATGACTTGCTGTTAGAACCACAACTGATTTTTGCATGTTGATTTAGAATCCTGAAACTTTATTCTTTAAAGATGAAATGTTGGGGCTGGAGCAATAGCACAGCGGGTAGGGTGTTTGCCTTGCACTCGGCTGACCCAGGTTCGATTCCCAGCATCCCATCTGGTCCCCTGAGCACTGCCAGGGGTAATTCCTGAGTGCAGAGCCAGGAGTAACCCCTGTGCACTGCTGGGTGTGACCCAAAAAGCAAAAAACAAACAAAACAAAACAAAACAAAACATGGAATGTTTATAGCTTTACGAATAAAGATCAAATAACTTAGGTATAGGATTTTTATATCTTTCTGATTTGAATGTTTTCCTTTTATTGTCTATTTACTTTGGCTAAAGTTTCCAGCACTGTTGAATAGTAAGTAGTCTTGAGAGCTATCATACTTGTAATATTTCTGATCTTAGAGATTTTTTTCACTGAGAATAGAAACTTTAGATTATGTGTAGTTTATATAGTTGTACTTTCCTCCTTTACTCAAAGGATTTTATAAGGACAGAAGTGAATCATGTCAAATGCTCTTTTGGGCATCTATAGAAACAATTTTTAAGAAATATCAATGTATTTATGGTGTATAAATGTATTGATTTGTGCACATTAAACCATCTTTGCATCCCAGGAAAAATTTCATCATCTTGTATGATCTTTTTAATATGCCATTAATCTCTCTTTGCTAGTCTTTATTTTATTTTCACATTTTGAGAAATTTTGCATCTATATTGTTTTGTCATTTAGTGTAGTTTCATTATCTGAGTTAGCATTATGCAGGATAAGCCTGGTCTTGTAATGAGTTTGAGAATTCAAAATAAACTCAAAGTTAATTCAAAAGTTTGAATTTATTTTACTTCTTCTTTAAGAGTTTGCTAGAATTTACCTATGGAAGCATCTGTTCCAGGAGTTTTTAATAATTTGTTGCTTTTATGAAGATTCTGGTCACACAATCTCCTTATGCATTATTGGTCTCTTCATTTTTCTCATGTATTTATTTGTTTATTTTTGTAAAGCAAACTAGTCTATGAAACTTGCTTAGAACATACATGTCTTAACATACCATCTTTGGAACTGAGTCAAGAAGTAATGGGAGACTGCCAGAGAAATGGTCCAGCTTCAGGACTGATCTCAGAGAGATGCTTGCAGCTGAGTTATTCCAGGTACACCTGGCTGCCACCAGACCCAGATCTTTGGAGCCTCACAAACCCACATCTGGCTCCTACCATTGCCAGAAAAACAGTCCATCTTTAGGACTGATCTCAGAAGGATGTCAGAGAGATAACTCCAGCTGATTGTAGGAGCTCCAAAACCCATGAAGTGTGCAGTCACATACGCAGCCTCCAATTTTCACAGAGCTGACACTATGCCTAGTGAGTGAAATCAGTAACAGAGAAGGCTCAACTCAACCTAACAGTCCCATAAATCCTCAGACCATGATTTTAGCAACACCATTATGATAAATGAGATAGATGTTATAACAAGCAATATAAAGTATATTATTTTGTGCCTGAGCAGACTTGTGGGGTGAGTGGAACACTGGATATTGGTGCAGGGAAGGGAACATTGGTGGTGGGATTGGTGGTGTCATTCAGTTGAATATCTAAAACTGAACAGCTTTGTAAATCACTGTGTCAAAGCAAAAAATAAGGGGAAAATGTATTTGCTTTTCAAACCTGTGAATAGCTATCTTGCTTATCTCTATCTTAGCTTGCTTCTTTCGCTCTGGGGAAGCCATGTTCTCTCTTAAACAGGTATTTTCTCTTTCCCCTCATGTCTAGGATGGCAGTTATTTCCATCTTAACGTGCTTATTAATAGTTGATTATGAAGAGAGTTGAGACAAATAGGACCCTTTGATTGTATAGAAAAAGTTCAACTATACTAAGAAAAGGCGCTGAGTACAAATAAAAAAGTAATGCTAGATTTGGTGTTTTGAAGATTAAGGTTATTTCCTAAATCTTAGTACCATTTCACACCCTCTGAGTCCTGAATGCCACTAGTACTCTAATCATTGATGGCTTTGGTGAGAATTACATGACACAATCTGACAACACCACCTCACCACTAAGCTATGTTTCTTTTTCTTAAGTCCAGGGCTAGAGAGAGTACAGCAGGCAGGGCATTTACCTTTCTTGCTGTCAATCTGCGTTCAATCTCAAGCACCATATAGGGTCTCCCAATCCTGCCAGGAATGACTACTGAATGCAGGGCCAGGATTAAGTCCTGAGCACCTCCAGATATGACCCCAAACCAAAGTAAATAAATAAGAAGATTTTCTTGAATCCTGTGGTGTGCATACACTCAACAATCACCCATGTTAAGCACAGAAGTTGTGAACAGTACATATCTGAAGACTGCAGTTGATCTTTGGAGCATGGAAGCCATGAGTAAACACGGTTTACCCTGATCTAGAGCTAACTCACTAGAACTCATTAGTTCACCTGGAATATGTTCATTTTATTTCCACCTCAGGGCCTTCAAAACTTACCTTGAATACTTAGCTTGTCTTGTGACAAATTCATCTGGTATTTGCTCATTATCAAACTTTGCTGATAATCCAATGTGAGCAGATATCCACCACATAACCTTCATTTCCTGTTCATTTTCCCTTAGGATCTATAATATGTTCTCTATTATTATTTACCTTGCACATTGCGTGTGGATACTCACTGGAGGCTTATCTTTCTGGACCTTGAGTGATTGCATTCACTCCCTGCTCCCATGAAGGTTCAGGTACCACACTATCTTCTCGTAAAATGTTCCTTCCAGTTAAAAGTGGTAGGCAGGTAAAAACAAATTATTTAAATGGGTCCACTATAAGTGATAATTGGAAACCAACACTCAACCTCAGTTTCCAGAGTACAAAAGGAACTATTGAGAACCCTGAATAATGAGGGTCTACCACACAGATCCTGCTGTCACCATTGATAAATGTGACTCATATTGCCTTGTTTCTCAAAATCAACCAGACAGCAAATTTTATGTATAAGAGTAAATTTTCCTAAAATTTTCCTAGAGCTAAAGAAAACCATGGCTATTTTGTTAGGACCCTCAACCAGTAAATTCCATTTGTACTGGATTTGGCTCGACTCACCTTGAAAATTGTGTACTCACAGTCCAGATGATGAGACCCTGGTGCTCCAAGGTCTAGATACTGCTTCAGCAATCAGAAACAGGGGCCTGAGAACAGCCCCAGTCTGTGCTGACAGGACACCAGGAAGATAAAACTGCTCACATGGGCATGAAAGGGAAAGAAATTGGACTGATTAACTTTCTACTGTTTGTAAATATATAAATCCAAAATGCCAAAGAAGTAGAATATGTGGCCTTTAGATAAGGTACCATAAACCTGTCTTAGATAATTAAGCTTTTTAAAAAAGCAAGCATGTTCGGCACTTAATATCTGAAAAGGTATAACATAGCGAGAGTGAGCTATAAATAAAAGAGATGGATAGCTCAGTTGTGTTTTCCCAATTCATTATGATGAGTTGTAGCTAATTAATTCATAGTGCCATTGAAACGATACTGCGGTATTTGTGTTCATGCAAATTACCTCTTAACTCACATTAAAAGATGAACACATTGAGCCAGTTGAACTTTTAAAAAGGCAAACATCAATAGAAGACAGAATAATAATGGTTATCAGAGACTACTCATAGTAATAAATAAAATTATGTCAACATTTCCTTTTGAACCTCTTATTTTCCACAATGTATAACTCAGTCATAAAAAAAAAAAATCCGGTGTTCTAAGTTAATCTTATGGTATAATTTGAGGAAAGAATAAAAATTTTCCCCTCCATCTTTACAAAGAGCTTCACTCAATGTTAACCAGTTTCCTCAGGTGTAAAGATTTTCATTACTTGGGTGGGTCAGGTGATTGCTGAGGATGACTGTTTTTTGTTACAGCTATTCCAGGTAGCCACCTGAACATAACTTTTAGCTCTTTGAGAGCTAGGAGTTGCTCACACCGTCACACTTCCGCTATGTTTTTACACACTATGTCTGAAAGCCTCTTCTCTCTCAGGTGTCTCTCTGCTAACCTTTCTTTCCTTCCTCAAGGCTCAGGAGACATGCATTCATTAACCATTTCGGTGTATCCACTGGGCATAAACAGTGAGACAAGCAATGTGTTTTGGGGGCATAATGATCAGCAGAGAAGATATAGGGAAATTGGAGGAACCGTTAGGGTTATTTTGAAATGTAGTCTTGTTTTCATTTTGGATTTCATATTTAATTTCTTTAAAGACCCTCATTATATGCAGATACTATTTATTGCCTACAATCTTGAACTAAGCAGATCATAATTGAGCATGCAAAGAAATAAGTACTGTAATTTCAGATGTGATGAGTATAACAAAGATATAAAAAGGCAGGAGTGATGGAGAGGGACAAGAACTGTGGATGGTGAGAGATCCAACCTAAATTTTATAAATGGAATGTTTTAGCAAGTGGTGGTGGCATTTTATCTGATAATGGCATGACAAAAAGGGTACAACTGTGGAAGAACTAGAGAAGCATGTACCCATCACAGTGTTATATAGAACAAAGGTTTTTAGTATGTCTGAGTCCTGGAAGGTGGTCAAAGAAACCAGAGCACCATGAGTAGGTAGAGAATCAGAAAGGGTAGAGCTTTCAGATAAATGGGCAGGGCTTAAAAGGGCAGATGAAAATTGACTATATTTCTAAACCACCTCGCTTTCTGCATCCCAGTTACCTTTGCACTGAGTCCCTTCCAATATTGTATTCCCCTTCAGTCAAAATAGATGCAGGGGTGTGGGTAGGGCACTTGCTGTGCAAAGCTACTGTTTCAGGTTCAACACCCCCAGTTCCCACATATAGTTGAAACTCAAGCAGAAATGATCCCAATACAGAAACAGGTGTAAGCTAGGTGTGATGTCCCCCCAAAAAAGAAACAAAAGCAGATGAGATTTGAGATTTGCTTTTTGTCACATTACAGAGTAAAGTAGATTTATACTTTAATTTTAAACATAATATGGACTTTTAAAAGTCAAATAATTCAGGAAAAAATGCAAAACTTAATTAAATATAATAGGTATGTTAACCCTTTGAGAGATCTCCTTGGCTCCCAAATATACAATTTTCTAAAAATTTTGTATGTGAGTTTATAAAAGTCAGTTAACATTGCATGATGACATTATATGTTTCGGGCATGCATCACTGAGAAATCAGCATATGTAGGTGATCTAGCATTTTCACCAGGTACGACTCAATCTTTAATCATCATTCATTTGTCCTCTTGCCCCTAATTTGTCTGTCACCCTTCCTTTTTCACTTCTAATAACCACTTTGTCTTATACAATTTTATAATAGGAACCTGGAGTTGCAATGTTTATTTTTACATATGGAAGGTAGAATCTGATCTAGTAGCAATTTGATTACCATTATCTATGTCTGCAGAGTCTCTTGCCCCCACAGCAGGTTTCACCAGGGCCCCTCGGAGGGGATGGGTTGAGTTTCCCTCCCCACCCTGAGCAGAGCCCCGGTAGTCGAAGACCTCCGGAACCCAGCCACAGCCATGCGCAAGGCCCCTCTCCACAAGTTTGGACGAGCCTCATGCATGAAGGAACCAGCAGAGGAACCCATGTGTGTGGGACCCTCGGCTGAGATCTCCAAGTCTGCTTGAATCAGGACTAGGCCTCTTCCACCCAGATCCCCCATTTTCCAGTAGCTAGGTGGTCCCACCCAGAAACTGCCCTTGGCACCATGTAATCCCACCAACAGCCAACATCCAGAGACTATAAAATCAAGCTCCTGGAAGCACATGTTTGCAATATCTTATAGCCTTGTTCTCCCTCTTTCAGGGCCTCCAATGTTATACTGCTGGGAAGGATGAGTAAAGAGATGTTTCTAAAATCTCGGGCTAGGATGAATGGAGAAGTTACTGAGACCGCTCAAGAAATTTGACGATCAATGGGATGATGACGATGATGATGATGATGATGATGATGATGATGATGATGATGATGATGATGATGTTTTACATATAATAAAGATGAAAATAAATAGCCAAGGTAATGTTAATATTCTATGTGCTCAAACAATAACAACCAGTGCTGGCATGGATGCAGGGAAAAAGAGATTCTCATTCATTATTGTAAGAATGCCAACTGGTCCAGTCTTTTATGAATACAATACAGGCATTTCTCAAAAAACTAGAAATTGAGTTTCATAAGACCCAACAATACCACACCTGTGAATATACACTGGCGGCCCAAAAACACAATGCAGAAAAGCCATCTGCACTTCTATGTTCATTGCAGTACTATTCATAACAACCAGTATCTGGAAATAACCCAAGTGCCTAAGAACAGATGACTGGATAAAAAAATCTATAGTATATCTACACAATGGAATACTACAGAGCTACAAGGAAAAATGAAGTCATGAAATTTGTTTATAAGTGGGTGAACATGGATAGTATCATACTGACTGAAATGAGTCAGAGGAACAGTGACAGACATAGAATATACACTCATTTGTGGGATTAAAAAAAACAGTAAGAAACTAACAAGGAAAGGTCATAGAAACAAAGGTAAGGATACCTGGTCCATAGTTGGGAGCTTCCCACATGTGTGTCTGGAAAAAACCCAAGTGCCTGAGAACAGATGACTGGTTAATTTTGGTATACCTACACAATGAAATACTATGCAGCTGTTAGAAAAGATGAAGTCAGGGGCTGGAGCGATAGCACAGCAGGTAGGGCATTTGCCTTGCACGCGGCCGACCTGGTTCAATTCCCAGCATCCCATATGGTCTCCCAAGCACCACCAGAAATAAGTAATTCCTGAGTGCAGAGCCAGGAGTAACCCCTGTGAATCACTGGTTGTGACCAAAAAAAACTATATATGTGTGTATATATATACATGTATATATACACACACACATATATGAAGTCATGAAATTTACATATAAGTGAATGGACATGGAGAGTATCATGCTAAGTGAAATTAGTCAGAAACAGAGGGACAGACATAGAATGACTGCACTCCTTTGTGGAATATAAAAATAACATAATATGAGGCTAACACTTAAGGACAGTAGAGATAAGGGCCAGGAGGATCACTTCACAGTTTGGAAGCTGGCATCATGTGCTGGAAGAAAAGGCAATTGTGATGGAGAAGGGACCACTAAATAAGTGATGGTTGGAGGAATCGCTTGGCATGGGAAACGTGCTGAAAGTAGACTAAGGACCAAACATGATGGCCTCTCAGTATCTGTAAAGCAAACCATAATGCCCAAAAGTAGAAAAAATAAGAGTAAGAAGGAAGGTGTGTGCTGCAGTGGCAGGGGTGAGATCAGGTGGGGGTGACAGAAGGGACACTGGGAACATTGGTGGTGGAAAATGCACACTGGTGTAGGGATGGGTGCTTGATCATTGTATGACTGAAACTTAATCATGAAAGTTTGCAACTATCTCATAGTGATTTAATTTAAAAAGAAGATTGGCTTGGTTTAATTTTATCATTCTTCCACAGTTATGGACAGAGATGTGTGTGTGTGTGTGTGTGTGTTTGTGTGTGAGAGGGGTGCGCAGGGTGAGGGGGACAAACAAGTAAATATAGTCTCGCTATAAAATTAATTTTATGAAAATGTATGGTATTTTGGGAATGTATGGTAGTGGTGAACTGGAACCTAACAAAGCTGTCATTCGTACATGCACATAATTTCAGAAGACAGATATTGACAAAAATCAGAGTCGTGGTCAAACATAACCAGTAGTTGAGCAGCACTCACCTGTCCCCTGACATAAATGTTCACCTGTTCACCTGTCACAACGCATCCTGCTATAGAAAATTTGAGGCCAAGAGAAATAAAATGGGGATGAAAAGTGAGTAGTTTTTCAGGTTTGTCTGAGTCCCGCAGGATTTCACATAGGGAGCAAAGATAAGCACCAGCAGAGGCCAGGAGGAGGAAGGAGTTAAAATGCTCTGGACTATAGAGCCATAAGATCTCTGGCTCAAGTATTCATCTTTCCTCATTTCCATCCCTCTGGCTCCAGCATAATTAGGACAAATCATCACTTATTTGGACTCAAATTTGACAAATTAAATTACAAAGACATAAGTTATAGATCAATACTACCTAAATGAACAATTAGTCATTCCTTGTAATTGAAACTACTACCAATTCTTAATACCTTGCAGTTATATTTTATTGCACAAGTTAGAATTCAGAGATTTTAGATAATTGTATTTATACCTGCACTTTGTAATCAAATAATTTATTAATCATTACACCTCATTATGGGAGCTCTGGTTTAATTACCAATACTAAGATGTAGAAGATAGACTTAAATCAGCTTGGGATTTTCTTATAATGCTGGAGGTTTGCCACTTCATTATGCAATGTGGTTTTGCATACCAAAGTTCCTTCTTTTGTGAAAATAAAATTACAAGAAAAATAATCTTGTGTACTTAAGAAGGTAAAGGGGAAATGTACTTAAGCATGAAGTTATTTTTTAAAATTTTATTTTAACCTTAATCTTTTTTCCTGTAGGTTTTGCAATTTACTTTATCCATACCATTCTTGACAATTTTTTTTAACATTCAGGGATAAAAGGTCGGTGGATGTACAATGGATATTGCCTTCATTATTACCTTGGAGTACAAATTAAATACCGAGCATTTCACAGTTTGCTTTCTTGCACCAATTTTGCAGTATGTACAAATGAAAGTTCTTACTTATTAATTTATTATTCCAGTGGCAATGTTGTACAACCAGAACTTGTACAACAAGATTGATTATCAAGATCATTATGAAAAGGAACTAACAATCTCTACTTTTGTGTGCAGATTCGAGTGAACCTGAGCCCTACTCCTGCTTTTATCACTCACAACCAAGACCTCATGGATTCCTAAGGAAGTCTGAGAAACTTAAGAAGCCCAATTCTCCCCAGGATAAAAATGCCTCAGTCTGTAAACCTGGAATCCAAGCAACAGTCTCTGAATATCAGCTCCTACTAAATAATGGGCAAATCTTCCCCCAAGATTTTTTATCATCATGAATTAGTTACAAAATTATTATTAACTTTTAGTCATGGAGTGTCCCAACACCAATCCCTTCCTTCCACTAATGTTCAACCAGTGCCCACTTCCTTCCACCAACGTTACCAGTTTCCTTCTCGTCCTCTAGCCTGCCTCTAGAGTAGGCACCTTCCCCCTCCTTCGTCCTAGTGTTCCCTTCCAATAGAGATTTTGAGTTAAATCCAAGGTGAGTGGTTATGCTTTGGAACAAGATTACAAAAGGGAGAGGACTTTTGTGGTATTAGGATGAAGAAGACACTCTACATGTTACCTTCTTAACCCTCTATAAGCTGTTCAACTGGCAGTGAGACAAGTGTTTCTCTCAGTGTTCCTTTTGGGTACTGCTTCCAGTGGCACTCAGGGGACCACGGGGTGCCAGGAATGGAGCTTTGTGGCTCCTGTTTGCAGAGCATGCACCCCAACTCCTGACCTCTCTCTCGATCCAGAATGTCTTCTAGAGGACAGACACAAGTCTTTATTTTGTTCACTGCTGCACGCTGCCAGTCTTGGGCAACAGAATAGTCATTAGATAAAAATCTTCTCAGTAAATGGATAAATGATACTCTAAAGATATTTTATTACAATATTTAACTTTTTGAGCACTTCCCAAAACTTATTTTATCTTAACAAGTCTCTGTAGTAAGCATTTTTAATGCCATTTTCAGATGAGAAAACTGTTGAGATAGGTTCAATAACTTTCAAAGTAACTCAAGAAGCTAGTTGAGTTAGGACAAACCTCTCTGCTTGACTTAAGAGCCCAGACTCTTAGCAATAATTTAATACAAATGAATTCAAATGTATTTGACACATTTTTTTTCCTAGGGACACACACATAAAAGGTTTGGGGCTGTGGGGGTCAGCAGCAGGTTGCTTGGCAAGAAATGGATATTTTGCTGATAGGGAAGCTGATATGGTTCTCAACAAAGCCTACAAATTAATCATACTTAATGAATGTGACTAATGTGCTAAAAGAACGAGTGATTAAAATATTAGCACATCTGAACTACTCCTCCCTCACTAATTTCTTTTCCTCCTTAGGGTTACAGTCTTTAAAAGAAGTAGGGGGTAGGGGCAAAGTATTAAGGAAATGGATTTTATGGAGCAGAAATACATTTTAAATGGCTTAAATGGGGGACAGTATGTGCAGTTCTTAAGTGGCTGTCAGTCTTTACAGCTCAAGCGATGAAGGGGAGCTAAGGGGAGAGGCTGAGACTGTCACAGCAACTGGAAGTAGAAATGGGAAGCCAGGCATTTCCTGGGGTAATGGGGTGGAAATCGCAGACAGATGAGACCTTGTGTCAGCAGGGAGGATGATTTCCTTTCTGTTTAGGTACAGTGTGAGACAAGAGTGGCTAAGACTTATTTCCTGAGGTAGGGACAGAGGTGTCTCACTGGTCTGCACATTATTCGAGATGAAGTGCAGAATTTTCAACTTACAAATATATTTTGAGGGTGATATTTGGAGAAGCCTAGTGTGAGTTTCCAAAAAAATGCAGAGGTGCACTTGATGAGTGTTCAGTGGTCAAGAAACAATTCCCCAGCCGGTCCACAGTGACAGACGGAAGAAGGACCAGGGAATGGAGAAACAGGAACCCAGGTTGGTTGGTAGACAGTTTATTTCTCTCTCCTCCCCAGCCTAGTCCGATCTCTCCCTTACACCACAATTGTTGTCATAGATTTGGTCATAGTCCCAATCATCATCCAAGTCTCCTCATAGACTTCAAATTCCTCTCCTAATCCTAAACTAGGAGTCATCATTTTTCTAGTCTTAGTCCCCATTCCTCCCTTACAGGACAGTTATATATAAATCATGAAGGGTGGGGGTACATTGTCATAACAACAAACAGAGGTAAAGCCACCCCTTCAGGGGAAGTTCTAGGGGATTGACTCAGGGACAAAATCTCATCTGAGATTTTGGATTCCAGATCACTAGGAGATCTGCTCAAGGGTGGGATTCCATCCAAGATGTTTTGCTTTATTCTTTCCTCATCTAGTAATCCATTTAAACAATCATAGTAAATTTACTTTTTATAATATTTCTTATAGCCTAGTTCTCCCTCTCAGAGAACCTGGCAAGCTACAGAGAGTTTCCTGCCCACATGGGGAAGACTGGCAAGCTCCCAGTGGCGTGTTCATATGCCAAAACCAGTAACAATGATGGATCTCATTCCTCTGACCCTGAAAGAGCCTCCAACGCAGCACCATTGGGAAGGACGAGTAAAGAGAGGCTTCTAAAATCTCAGTGCTAGGATGAATGCAGACATTACTGAGACTGCTCAAGAAAATCAATGATCAACGGGATGATGATGATGATGATGATGATGATGATGATGATGATGATGATGATGATGATGAAGAAGAAGAATATTTCTGGTCATTTTGTATGAACACAGTAAGAGATATATTAAGTTTAAATGTTGACTCTTCCTACGGACATCTTGCTATATGTCCTAAACCACAGTCCTCAGTCCAGATTAGTCTTTCCTAACCCCAGCAGGGTCCTTATCTAGTTACTTCTCTTTGGGTCATGACAGAGTTAGTCCATGGCCATGCTCTTAACTTATTATACTTCTTATGGCATTTAACTTGTCCCTTTCCGATGCCAGTTTGCCCTGGGTCCATCCAGTCCCTTTGTCGGAACTCTTCTTTTGGGGGTGTTAGGAAGTAAGGGCAACTGAGGCTTAAGTCAGGTAAATATGATGGATGCCCAGGAGTAAATATTATTTGGAGTCAATTAACTCCCATGTTACAGAAGTATGGCATCAACTGTCTTCCTTTGTCTATATAAAAAGGACATTGCTAAATAAACTATGCAAATGACATAAAGGAAAGAGAAAAGAAATATAGAATTATTAGTGTCTGATGGAATTGGGTGTGCCTCAGGAGCACTGTTGTGGAAGTAACTCAATAAATCTAAGCTCTCTGCAGGAGGAGCAAGAACAAGCCAATGTTATCCAACAGCAGTCTATGCTGCTTCCATAATGTACCTAACGCCCAGACAGAAATATCACAACTACTAAAAACCAGAAGCATAGCAGTATACTACTTTTGATTGCATATCAGTTTTGTCATGAAATTCTAATGGCCCGTGCTCAAGAGGAATCAGAGGTTATAGAGGCTATATGGGTAATACAACTGAATTGAGTGAATATGATGAGTGGAAACCCACACCAGCAAATAAGCACTTGCTCTGGATCTTTTCTACATGAGATGCAGGCTCATTTGGGGTCAGATTTTCCAAGTTTTAGACTAAACTATGTATGTGAGTATATAGCAATTTCCTATTCCCTGTAGAATTACTCAGAATTTAGTGGCTTAAACCAACATAAATTTTTACTTTATAGTTCTGGTAGTAAAAAGTTTAAGATGGGTCTTCAGGACTATGTTCCTTCTGAAAGCACTAGGGGAGAAGTCTTCCTTGCCTATTATAGTTTCTAGAGGCCACCTGCATTCTTTGACTCCAGGTCCTAGTCCCCCGTCTTCAAAGTCAGCATCCTAATACCCTCTTCTTTCTGAGCTCCTATTTTTCTCTTATGCAGAGCTTGTAATTATATTGTACCCATTAAGGGGAAAAAAAAAACAGAATAAATGCCCTAATCTATATTGTACGCCTAAAACTCAACTATCAGTAACTTTATAAATCATGGTTCTTTAATTAAATAAAAATATTTCTAAGTAGTTTTACTCATATTTGCAAAGCCCTTTTGCATGTAACTTAACATAGTCTATTGTGGGGATTAACATATTCCCAGTTAACAATATTCCCAGATCCCCTGGAATTATGCCTTGTACATCTAAGGGCACCATTTTGATTTTCCTTTAAAAAAATAAAAGTTTTGTAGGTGACAAATCCAGTCATGTTTGATCATTAAGGTACTGAGGGGACTAAATAGGAGTTTCCAGGCTCATCTGGTGAGACTGGGGGAGGAACCAAGTTTTTAGAGACCAAACTTAGACTTCAAACTCAAAATTGAGCTATATCAAAGAACCAATTATTCCTCTTAACAACGGTGTAGATGTGGTGGTGTTCATTCATGAATTATAAATGCTAGAAAACAGTTTTAACATATATGCCATAGAATATTCAAGTTCAATAGATCTCTGAGAAGAACCGAGTGAAGAAAGATTATGGGTTTCCATCTATGAGCACTGATCTCTCATGCAAATGTTAAAGAGCAAGCTCTGCCTCATACCTCCTCCTTCTGTGTTCACAATGCTGTGCTTGTAAGCTTCCTGGAAACTGAAAAGATAACCAAGAATTATGTTCCCAGACACTTATTTTTCTTCTCTGGTTTACAAAACGAATAATAAACATTTATTGACATGTGCCAAACAGTAAGTATTTTATGTGCTTAATTTCTTTTAATTGACATAAAAATTATTTTTGTTGTTATATTTGTTCCATACCCAGCAGTACTCAGAGCTTATTATGGACTCTTCACTCAGGTTCAGTGCTGGCAGACTTAGGGAGACCTATATAGAGTGTCAGGGATCAAATCTGCGTTGGCCACTTGCAAGACAGTGCCCTGCCCACTGTACTATCTCTTTGGCCCCAGAAATATCAGTTTTTATACCCACTTGACAGGTGAAGAATCTGAGTTCACCATGCCCTAATTCACATGGGTGGTAGGAGCAGAGCTAGTACGAAAATCAGGTTATGTGGCCTTAAGTCTCTCAAGATCACTGTATCACTGTCATCACGTTGGTCATCGATTTGCTCGAGCAGGCACCAGTAACATCTACATTGTGAGGCTTGTTGTTACTGTTTTTGGCATATAGACTACGCCACGGGGAGCTTGCCAGGCTCTGCCATGTACCCCCAAGTACATGGAGAGTACCCCCAAGCGGGATACTCTCCCACTTGCTGGGAGAGTAGCTTGCCAGGCTCTCTGAGAGGGACAGAGGAATCGAACCCAGGTCGGCCGCGTGCAAGGCAAATGCCCTACTCGCTGTGCTATCACTCCAGCCAAGTCTCTCAAGATGTAGCAATTAAAGAAAGAATATAAAGCATGCAACTAACAGCTTTTACTTAAAACAAGCAAAATTACCATCAGATTGATCTATACAGTTTCAAGTTCTAAGAGGTCTACCACTCCTGATGCTAGCCTCCATCTTCCATGAGAAAACAGACTTTTAGCCATACACGGCCATACTGCTAGCCTTTTCCCTGCTGCAACACTAGGCTGAAACCCAGAGCAAAATAAAAAATTTCTCTTATTTAGCAAGCATGTGTTTTGAGGGGGGGATACCATCATTAAAATAACAATGCAGGAATTCCTAGATTCTGTACCTTCTTCCAAAGATCAACAATTGCACAGTTAACCACTGGGATAACTCTGGGAAAACCCTTTAGTGGGTTCTCCCAAAGACAGATAAACCTCACAAGAAGAGAGAAAAGTGCATTTCATTTTGTAAACATCATCCTCATCAAAAGTCAGTATTTCTAAGTGCTAAGAGAGAATTACTCAGTCATAAAAAAATTCCTCTAACTAGGAAAGGAATAACAGGGTCAACTATAAACTTCCCGAGCCTCTCAGAGTACCTCAGAAAGTTTTCACTTCAATTTCACCACAAAAGTGACAGAGAAGATAAGGTAGTTGCCGTGCACAAAGCCCATCCCAGGGATCCCATGTATTCCGCCAAGCCCTGCGAGGAATGATGATTCTTGAGTGAAGAGCCAAGTAAGCCCCCTAAAACAAAACAAAACAAAAAACAATTATAAATAGGAAAATAGGAATAAACATAGAGGTTATCAGTATCACTCACACAACATAAATGACACAGGACGCAATCAGATTTCACCAAGAAATCAATGGGCCCCACTATATGTGTGTTTGCAAGCAGTCCTCACCAGTACCCAGAAACGTGAAACTGGCCATCATAATTCAATGCATTACTACCAAATGTACTTAGTATGACCACTGATTGTACAGGTTCCTATCTTGTGGGCCTGAAATGACACTGAGGATCCCAACAGCTCTGTATTCAACATGGGTCATCCAGTGCTCACCAAGGGCGAAAAGTCTTTTTCAACCCTCAGCTAAAAAACTGTATATACCTCTAGATGTGGTGGCACTATATGCCCTGACACTATGTATTGTACATCACTAGACCTGCAGTGGCCGATAGTCTAGAGAACCCCCACCTAGACAAAAATCTTCCCTTATTGAAATGAGTTTTAAAAATCTTGGATAAGTTGATTTAAAAATTCAAAAACATCAAAGCAAAAAGGATTACCAAGTGTCTGGGAAACTTGTCCCTAACAAAAAAAAAAGCTTCCAATAATTGGTCCAAAAGAAAATGAAAATCATGGATTGCCCACAATGAATGAGTTTAAAAGTTATTCTACAGATGTTTAGTTAGCAATAAAAGAACATAGATAAATAACTGGGTGATAGTAGGGAAAAACACATAAAGAAAACAACAAGCTAAGCAAATACATTTTTAAAGAAATCAAAAATAAATTTGGGGGCATAAGAATAAAATGAATGAACTAATGAATTGAACAGAAAGTTCCAACAGCAGGTTTTACCAAGCAGAAGATTTAGTGAGATGATCAACTGATATCTACTCAGAAGAGCAAAAGGAAAAAAGGATAATTTAATGGGGCAAGTTTACATTTAAATGGGAAATCATTTTACATTTTAATGGGAAATCATTAGAAGAATAAAAAAATAAAATAAACAGAATATCCAAAAGAGAAGAGAGGCAATAGGGTAGGAAGCTAATTTAAAGAAATATTAACTGAGAACTTCACAACTGGGGGAATATTTGGATACGCAAGATCACAAAGATAGTAAGTCACCCAAAAATTCTAATCCAAACTAACAGTTTCCCATCCTGAGTGCCCAAGAACAGAGGAATGGATAAAGAAACTATGGCATATCTACACAATGGAATACTACATAACTGTTAAGAAAAATTTGGTAATGAAATTTGTCTATAAATGGATGGACCTGGAGAATACATCATCCTGAATGAAATGAGTCAGGAGACAATACAGAATGATTGCATTTGTTTGTAGGATATAAAAAAATAGTATGAAACTAATATCCAAGGCCAGGAAAAATGGGTCAGGAGGACTGGTCAATGGTTGGAAATTATCACAAGGGTGTGGGGGGTGGAGGATAGTTAATATAGATGAGGGTCTATTATGACAACATTAGCTGGAAATGATCACCCTGGACAAGAACTAAGTGTTAAAGTAGGTAAAGGGATATACATGATAGCCTTTCAGCATCTGAACTGCAATCCATAAAATGCCTAAAAAGAGAAGGAGAGATAGAGTGAGAGTGAGAGAGAGAGAGAGAGAGAGAGAGAGAGAGAGAGAGAGAAGTATTGGCCATGGAGGCAGGCAGGGCTGGGGTAGCTCAGACAGGTGGGAGGGAAACTGGGAACACTGGTGCTGGGAAATGTAAACTGGTGGAGGGATGGGTGTTGGAACATTGTATAACTGAAACCCAATCACAAACAGCTTTGTAATGCTCTATCTCATGGTGATTCAATTTTAAAATATTTTTTAAGCAAATACCTCCTTCAAAAATGCTAAGGTGACCATAAATTCTCCATTTGAAGACATCAATTTTAGGCTGAAATTATTAGAAGAAACAGCAAAGGTCATTTCTTAATAATCAAGGGATATGTAAGTTAGGAAGAAATTACACTCCTAAACAAATATGCAACCAATGAGGGACCAGTCAAATGCTCAAAACAACTGCTACTAGACTTCAAGGAGGACATTGGTCACAACACAATAGTAGTTGGAGACTTCAACATCACTTTTTTACCTCTTGATTGATCAATGAGACTAAACATCAGCAAGGTAATACTGTCTTTGAAGGACAAAATAAAAGAAAGGAGGCTAGTAAATATATACAGGGCTTTTCATATCCCAAAAAGCCAAATACACGTTTTCCTCCAGTGCACATGGGATATTCTCCAAGACAGACCATATGCTGGGCCACAAAACTTATACCTCCATAAAAACACAATGGAGACCAGTAACATCTCCATTGTGAGACTTATTGTTACTGTTTTGGGCATATCCAATATGCCACAGGTAGCTTGCCAAGCTCTGCCATGTGGGCGCGATACTCTCAGTAGCTTGCTGGGCTCTCCGAGAGCGGCAGAGGAATCAAACAAGGGTCAGCCTCGTGAAAGGTGAACCCTACTGCTGTGCTATCGTTCTAGATCCTCAACAAAGTTCTAGTAAATAGAATTCAACAACTAATCTAAAAGATTATACACCATGACCAAGTAGATTTGCCCTGATGATGCAAGATGCAAGGAGAGATCAACATTGACGAGTCAATCAACATAATAACACCATACCAATAAAAGAAGAAATAAAAACCATATGATCATATCAATAGATACAGAGAAGGCATTTAACAAGTCCAGCACCCATTCATGATAAAAATGCTCAACAAAATGAGAATTGATAGAACTTTCCTGAATACAATATAAGCCATCTACTACAATCCCACAGCAAGCCTTTCTTTTTATCAAGCACAAGACAAGATTGCCCTCTCTCGCCACTCCCATTCAATATCATACTGGAAATATTTACAGTTAGGCAGAAAAAGATATCAAGGGCATCCAGATAAGAAAGGACAAAGTCAAGCTTTCACTATTTGCAGATGACATAATACTCAGATGCCAGAGTTAGAAAATCCTAAACACTCTATAAGAAAGCTCCTGGAAGCAATAGATGTGTATAGTAAATTGGCAGGTTACAAAATCTCTACCCAAAAGTCCATAGTTTCCTTAATCAAAATGATATTTAAAAAATAAATCTCATTCACAATTGTGCCTCAAAAAATCAAGCACCTCAAAATCAACCTAAATAAAAAGGTGAAGGACCTATATGAAGAAAAACTACAAAACACTTCTTCAAGAAATAAAAAAGAATATGAAGAATTGAGAGACATATCCCAATCATGGACTTGGAGGATTAACAATGTCAAAATGGCAATATTCCTCAAAGCATTATACAGATTTAATGCAGTCCTGTAAGGATATCCATAACATTTTTCAAATAAACATATTTAATACTGCTGAAATTCTTACCAAAAGTATCCCGCCCACACATCAGAGCCTGGCAAGCTCCCTATGGGATATTTGATATGCCAAATACAGTAACAATAATAGGTCTCATTCCCCTGACCCTGAAAGAGCCTCCAATAGTTGGAAAAGATGAGTAAAGAGAGGCTACTAAAATCTCACAGCTGTGACAAATGGAGACATTACTGGTGCCCACTTGAGTAAATCAATGAACAACGGGATGACAGTGATACAGTGATACAGTGATACATATCCTTTGTTTATTAAGAAATGACCTTCGCTATCCCTTCTAACCATTTTTAGCCTGAAATCTATATTGCCAGATACTAGTGTGGCCAATCCCAGCCTTTTGGAAGGTTTTTGCTTGAAGGATAATTTTCCAGCCTCTGACTTTGAGTCTGCGTTTGCCCTGACTATTCAAATGTGTTTCTTGTATGCATCAGAACTTCGGATTAGGTTTTTTAATCTCTTTTGCATCTTTGTGTCTTTCTATTAGTGCATTTAGTCCATTGACATTGAGAGAAATTGTTGTCGTGGGATTTTGTGCCATCTTTCTTTATAAGTTTGTTGTGTTTCTGGGGTTTGTCTTGCCTCCCAGTATAGCTCTTCTGTCCTTCTTTTAAAGTTTTAAATCTAGGAAGTTCCTGAGCTGTTGCTTATCCACAAAATTGTCTATCATTTCCTTCAAATCTAAAAAAGAGTCTAGCTGGGTAAAGTATCTTGGTGAGGCCTTCATTTTATTAATTTTTTAGACTATATCATATCATCATCAACCTCGGGCCTGGAGAGTTTTATATGATAAGTGTGCTGTAAATCTAAGGGATGCTCCTTTGTATGTAATTTCTTTCCTTGATCTTGCTGCTTTCAGTATTGAGTCTGTATCTGTGGTATTTGTCATTCTGGTTCAGATATGTCTTGGAGTCTTTCTATTGGGGTCTCTTGTAGTTGGTACCCTTCGGTCTTATTGGATCTGGATGCCTGCATTCTCCAGCTCTAGGGACTTTTCAGCAATGATGTCTTTAACTGTTCCAACCTCATTGGGATTGCTTCTCTGTCCTTCTGGGACTCTGATGATTTTTATGTCGTCGTTCCTTTTGAATTCATCCCATTGTTCTCTTACCTGCCCTTGAGCTATTTTGGGGTCTTTTTATACTTTCTGTTGTTGCCTGGATGTTTTCTGCAGCTCATCTTAATAAATTCACTGGTTCTATCTTTGACTGTTGTTAGTCTACTATTTAAGGGTACCCATTGACTTTTTAATTTCATCTGTAGAATTTTTATTAATGACCATTCTATTTTCAGTTTTCTTATTTATGGTCTCATTTCCTCCTGTATTTTATTGAACATCTGTTCTACTGTTTCTTTGAGCTCAGTAAACATCCTCGCCATTTTATCTCTGATTTCTTTATCAGAGGAATTTTGTATGTGGGTATTCCTTGTTGAGAACTTAGGGCTCCTATCTTCATCCACTATTCATGTTGGGGTTCTATTTCTCCATAGTGCCTGTGGCAGTCGGGGGCATGGTGATTTCTTCTTTCCCCTTGTAGGATATTCCCTGCCTTTTTGGTGTTTCTGTGTAACTGTGTGGAGCATCTTTGGAAATGGATCTTATGGGTTATATGGAAGAGTATAACTGGTGGCCACATTAGTTGGGCCAGGGGGATTATAACTGAGCTATACAGGGGGAGTATAACTGGGTGCTGCTCCTGGGGGGACCACACTGACCTTAGTTCTAACTTGGGGGCAGGGCATAAGCAGAGTTCTGTGAGTTTGGGTCCCTGTGCTGTTGCAGTCTAGGAATGTTCACGCAGGTTCCTCTGGGTCTATACTGTTGCTGCTGCTGCCCCTTGGAGATAATGCCCAAAGCTTCTAGTCCTTTACATTGTTCACAATTTACTTTATTTGTCCTAGTGACTTCTTTTGTTTGCACAGATTACTTAAAATTTTTGACTTGATAATCTTACCATTGTTTAATGATGATGATGATGATGATGGTGATAATTTTATTTCTTCATTTCTAAGCCAGGTGATTTTTTATTTTGTTTTGGGCCACACCACACTAGTGGTGTTCGGGGCTTACTCCTGACTCTGTACTCAGGGATCACTCCTGGCAGTGATCAGGGGACCATATGGAATGCAGGTTGTTGCTGGGGGAAAGAAGCTGAATGCCAGTTCTGTGACTATGTTAGTCTAGGTGTCCTTTGAGGTGGCCAGTTCTAGACTTGAGCCTATCAAACAAAATCTGCGACAATAATAACAGAAAAGACTTAGCTCTGAGGATGAAGCATTTAGAAAGAAGTCATTAGAGTGTAGTGGACCAGAATAAGAAGGAAAACAAATGTCAACAAGTATTACAAAGGAAGACTTCTCAAAGGGTAGGTTTCATGTCACTAACAACAAATACTCACCTAGAGGCTAGGCCCTCTTTACACTCTGTGTGTGAGAGAGAGAGCATATTTACTCTCCCAAGATGGCATTATTACTAATGCCACTTTAGAGGTGAGAAAAATCAATGCATGGAATGACTAAGTTGCTCAGGTACAGAACCTATGCATAGCACAGAGAACAGAAACTTCATGGGTCCTTATACCCACAACCATCCCAATTCTGTCAAATTTCAACGGAGTTTGTGTTAATCTTTACCTGATAAAGTAATTCATTTTTGTACCTAAAAACATCTCACTACAGACATTGGAATAACATATGAATAAAATATAAGTATCATTAAATACTTTTAAATCTCTAGAATTATATACTTATCAAGAGCGTTGAATTCAAGACCTATTTTGTAAAGGAGATCAGCAAGTGCAAGAGAAAAATTTTAACGATATTAGCATCAAAGAGGAATATTTATTTATATTGATTGAAAGAGAACTAAAACTAAAAGGGGAATAATTTTACCTTCATATGATAAAGTGATTTAAGGACTCGCCCCAACAGCCCCTAAAACCATGCTTAGGCTAACAGTGACTAAAGAGGTAAGACCACCAGGAGACAGATCCCCAGACAGTCCAGTCCTGGATACAAAATCCCTCTAAAACTCGGTTTCCTCACAAGCACACGGGGGCACCGTTACTTCATAGGCTCTTTCATTTAATTATAAATGAAAATTAAAACACAAAGTAAAAAAATATATAATAAATGGTTGATACAAGTCGCTATCATTATTAAACTTCTCCACACAGTCCCCTTAACTTTTAAAGGTTAAGTCCATCATCATTATAGTAAATACATAATTACTGGGTTCTGTCCTACCAGTTATATATGTGTATAAATTATGCGTATAACGGAGAGATGATGATTATTGTGATGATTACTACTGTTCTTAAAACAATCACAGTAACTTTTTATCCGCAGGTCCCAGGGATGAAGGGTCTGCTCTATATAAGAACGCAATAGCGAATCGCGGGTGTTCGAGGACTTGTACCTTTCACTCAACATTCTCTGGACCCAGAAGCAGAAAGGCGCCGACTTCCGGCTCCTCCCCACCCGAGGGCTCCGCCCCCAGACTGTGCTCCTGGCACCACCCCCTACCCCCTTCAGCGTGCTCGCCTAGTCCCGCCTGTGACGCAGCGCCTCTCGGGAATCGCCGCGCCGGGCCTCGCGAGAGAGGCGGGGTCTGCGGCGGCCGACGTGTGACGTCACGAGCCCGCCCTTCCGGCGCCTTCTCGCGCCTGCGCGGCAGGCGGAAGGTCGTCCCTGTGACCATCTTGCCCGGCGGGAGCAGTCGTCGCCATGTTGTCGGTCGCCGCTCGCTCGGGCCCTTTCGCGCCCGTCCTGTCGGCCACCTCTCGCGGGGTGGCGGGTGCTCTGCGGCCTCTCGTGCAGGCCGCGGTGCCCGCTGCCTCGGAGGCGCCGGTGCTGGACGGGAAGCGGCCGTTTCTGTGCCGGGAGTCGCTGTGCGGCCAGGCTGCGGGCCGGCCTTTGACAGCCACCGTGGGCCTCAATGGTGAGCGGGGGCGGAGGGGCGCGTCGGGGACTTGGGTGGGAGTGGGGGGGGGGCATTTCCCTTTCTCGCTCCCTCCACCCGTGGGCCTGCGGGGCTGCCGGATAGAGCGAGGGGTCAGCGGGATGGTGGGATCGCGCTGCCGCGCCGTGCCGACCTTGGGCCTCTGACCTTAACCTGGCGCGGGAGCGCGGCCGGGTCACCCATTCCTGGACTCCCCGGGGACTCGGTGGGGCACAGGCTGCACACTGGACCCACTAGCGTTTGGGCCTCCCCGGTGGAGTTCCAGAATTCTCCCGTCCCGTCAAATCTGATGGGTGTTTATGCTTAGAGGCATTTTTGACTTTGTGAAACGAAGTCCTGGTTATTAACCCTGACCAGGACGTGGTGATGCGGCTCAGCGAGAGAATAGGTCAAGCTATTAGCGCGTTTGCAGGACTTGATAAATGTTCTTGAAAACTTAAAAGGAAACCTTCGGGACTGGAGCAATAGCACAGCGGGTAGGGCGTTTGCCTTGCACACGGCCGACCCGGGTTCAATTCCCAGCATCCCATATGGTCCCCCGGGCACTGCCAGGAGTAATTCCTGAGTGCAGAGCCAAGAGTAATCCCTGTGCATCACCAGGTGTGACCCAAAAAGAAAAAAAATAGATCTTCCTGCTCATCAGTGACCTCCGTTGCCCTCCCCTTTCACCACCAGCACCCTCTTAAGAAAAGAAAAACAGAAAAGGCAGTAATGTACCCTAAGGTGTATCGACAGTGTTTTCCAGCTTTGGGCAAAGAGTTTTCCACACCACAAATTAATTTTGAAAGAGGGGCAATAAACAGGGGTTGTTGATCAGCCTATTCCACAGATAACACTACAAGAAAGCAACGAGACAAGACAGGGATGGACGGTATTCGTGTGATCCTATGAATTTGAAAGAGTAGTTTGGCCTTGGACTTTTTATCAGGAGCGTATATCATACCATTACTAGAGAGCCCGATTTGTTTTTTTTCCTGCTCTGCCTCCTATAAATTGCACATTGTGGGCAGGATCTGTTTTCTGCCTACCGAACTGGGAAAATTTCTGGTGTCTTTTGAAATGTTGGAAGCCAGCATTACTGGGCTCTTAATTTGTACGTGGGAAAGTGTGGTGTTGTGACTCTCCCGCTTGGTTGGAGCAAGTGCTCCTCCAGTTTATCACAGCGCTCAGCGGGCCAGGTTGCTCGATTAACAGTTGGGTTGATGAGCCTAGTTATACAAGTCAAAAGACCTGAACTTATCACATTCATCTCTTGCTTCTAGTTAGTTTTTTGCATAGCCAGTTTTTACCCATCTTTTATTCTCGATTAGGATGGCGTCAGTGCACCTTGATATTTGCTGATACCTTTGTTTTTATAGCACCTAATACTACTATTAACTCTGCATTGCACCCTTAGTGATTCCTCTGAACACGAATTTGAGGGCGTAGGGAATATGTCGTTTATTTTTCTGTCCTCACGGCTTTGGGTCTTGCTTATTGTTGAGCTAAAACATTTATGAATAGGTATTATTTAGTTGTTAGTGGATACCTTTAATGCTTTGGAGAGAGTGTTAGGGTACAGACTGCCTAGCAGGATAAGCCTCTTCAAATTAAGGAGGAAGTTTCGATGTCAAAGGTGAAAAGTAATTTTGGAATTTGTCAAGTAGCTAAATATTTCAGCTGGAAACTGGAAGCTTATCCTGACTTCCAAGATCTGTAAAATCATCAGGGAAACCTCTATAAATACTTGACTTTAGTGTAGCTTAAACATGCAGTTTATGTTAATCATACAGAGAATGATTTTTGCAACATGATAGTTTTAATTTCCTAAAGGGTTTTTGGTAAAAATGTTTCAGTATAACTTGAAAAGTACAATTGGCAGTAGAAATTGAACTTTTTTTTTTTTCATATACTCTCCAGATTAAGGTATCAAATACATCTTTTTACTGTTATGTGGTTATGGGTCGTAGTTTTGTTTTTTGTTTTTTTTTTAAGAAGCAGCAGCATGGATTTTGTTTAAATAATTCGTCCTTGATCCCAAATCCTAGTCTACCCTGACATAGACATACTAGCTTTACATACATATATGTCACTTTGCCATTGTTCTGTACATAAATAGTTATTTCCTGTGGCTGGTCCCCTCCAGAAACTTGCCAGAAAGGTAATGGAGTGATTTTGATGGGTTTCACCACATTTTATGAATGGCTTCCATAAAAGTTATCTTGAGAACCATGTGAATGGTAGTAGATGGTTATTCTTTTTTTGTAGTGTTCAATTGTGCAGTTGAGTATATTATGAGACAGTTTTGGTTTTTAAGTAAAAACATTCATTTTATAATTCTAAGACTTTCTAATGTTCCAAAGAAATCTGTGATAAATTTACAAATTGTCTATTTTCTATTTGTATAATATTTGATGCAGACATTTTACCAGTGTCCCAGTTGAGGGACCCACAGCAGTGAAAATGAAGCATAGTACCCCTATCAGGACCTGTTGCCCTTCACTAAAAGGGGACATATGTGAATATTTTTGCCTTTTCTTTAATAAATTGAAATAGGTGGTTCTTTTGGAGATTTCATTGGGCTTTGGGTATCTTGCCTGTTCAGATAATGATGTCTTTCTCTGCCCACTAGGTTTTTATTTGAATTTAAATAGTAATAATTTATGCACTAGAGTATAAAATAGAAACCATACAAAATATTTGCAGCTAATGTTAATAGTATAATCCAGTCTCTTAATTGGCATTAGTTTTAGGGCCATTCAGTCAAGAGAACATGGTAGAATGTTATAATTGTATAGGTTGAATTTCAGGATTCTGTATTTTAAATATTGCTGCTTGCTGTTTTTTAACTTAAATTTTATACACAAAGTTTTAAATTCTAAATTGGTGTAATAAAAAGCTCAATTTGTATGTTTTGTGATTTTATAGCAACATGGTAGATTTTTACATCTTGCCACTGCCAGCTTGATTACTTTCTTAGACACTGCAGTGAGTGCCTTGTTTCACATTTTTATAATTTGATTTTTTTGTGCATCAGTATAGTTCTATTTTTAATCCAACCCTTCTTAGAGTACTCATCTAATTGTATTTTTTAACCTGTTTATCTTGTAGTTCCTGCCTCTGTTCGTTATTCTCATACAGACATCAAGGTACCTGACTTCTCTGACTACCGCCGCTCCGAAGTGTTAGATAGTACAAAGTCTTCAAAAGACAGCAGCGAAGCCAGGAAAGGTTTTTCCTATTTGGTTACTGCAACAACTACTGTGGGTGTTGCATATGCTGCCAAGAATGTCGTCTCCCAGTTTGTATCCAGCATGAGTGCTTCTGCTGATGTGCTGGCCATGTCGAAAATCGAAATCAAGTTATCTGATATTCCAGAAGGCAAGAATATGGCTTTCAAGTGGAGAGGAAAGCCCCTGTTTGTTCGGCATAGAACCCAGAAGGAAATTGACCAGGAAGCTGCGGTTGAAGTGTCCCAGCTGAGGGACCCACAGCATGACTTAGATCGAGTAAAGAAACCCGAGTGGGTTATTTTGATAGGTGTTTGCACTCATCTCGGTTGTGTACCCATTGCAAATGCAGGCGATTTTGGTGGTTATTACTGCCCTTGCCATGGGTCACACTATGATGCATCTGGCAGGATCAGGAAGGGACCTGCACCTCTCAACCTTGAAGTTCCTTCATATGAGTTCACCAGTGATGACATAGTGGTTGTTGGTTAGAGACTTGGGTTCAAGCTGTAGAGACTTGGATTCATGTATCTCCGAAGAGTTGAGAAATAAGCCTTCTCTATTTCAAGTTTTAGTTGATTTGAAATACTAAGAATTGCTGATAATGTATTTGTAAACATTAATGTGAAGTAAATTTAATGTTAAATACTTCTGAAGCTTTCACCTAATAAAGTCACTGTTAAATGTTCAGCTAAGATGAAGACTAGAAAGCTGCAGTGTCTTTATTAATTTAAAATAAAAATCACAGACCTGTTATACACTGTATTTGTGAGATCTATAATTATATCTTTTATTTACTTCTGTGTCAGGGACACCAATTCTACAAAGCACTTAGGATGATGGAAAATTCGCAAGTTATTTCTAAGTCCCTGGAGAAATTAATAGCATTAGTAAGAACAATAATCTCTCCCCCCCACCCCGCCTTTTCCCTTCCTTTCTTCCTTTTGGGGAGGGGATTGGGTCTCCCAAGCAGTGTTAGGGGACAGTGCGGGGGGAGAGGGGAGACTCTTGAATCAATGCAAGAACCCAAAGATTAAGTGCTTTTCAGGCCCTGCAGCACCAGGATTTGCCCAGGCCACCCCAGTGGTATGCAAGGCCCTTCAGAACTACTAGGTCCTATTCGGAGGATCATGTTATGCTAGAATGGAACCAGGTTTGACTGTATAAGGCATTCACCTTAACTACCCTTGTATTTGCACATGAGCCCTAGCTATGTGATCATTTCCTATGTGTAAATTTGTAGGGTGTTGTTGAATGAAATGTATTATGGAGAGTCCTGAGTAGACTGTGTATTATTACATCTACTAAAGTAGGTTATGATATTTGGTATGCTCTGTTTTTACATTCTTATTTTTAACTGAAGGGGTAGCCCTAACTCTAGCTTATTTCCTGCTTAGGGGAAGTGCAGATTTTGTCACTTAATGGAAATACGTTCTTTTAAGAGGCAGTAATGAGGTATTTGAGAGAAATAATTGCTACCGCTTTTGCTGTTTCTTTATCTATGGATAGGCTTTTCCCAGACCTGCAGATAGCAAAAGGTGGAAAGGGGCCAGAGAGAGTACAGCAAACAGGGTGCTTGCCTTGCATGCCGTGGGTCCAGGTTCAATCCTCGTACCACATATGGTGCTCCAGGCACTACCAGGAGTAAGCTGTGCTCACATCAGGTTATGGATCAATATCCCTCCCTCTTACAAAACAAAAAATGAAAACCCCCTGTAGACTAGCCAGAGCAATAGTACAGCAGGTAAGCGTCTTGCTTTGCAGGCAGTGGACCCTGGTTCAATCTGTGGCATCTCATGGTCTCTGAGCAGAGACCAGAAGTAAGACCTGAGTGCTGCTGGCATGACCCCAATACAACAGAAAAATAGGAGCAGTGTTTCTGAATTAATACTTCTGTGAAGATGATTATGTAGGTTTAGTTTTGCTAGAGTCATGAGAAGTGTCTTCCTCTTGGATTGCAGTCACCGGTTTTCACTGAAGTAAGGATGAGTACCAAGAAAACAACAGAATCAGCACCCTTTGGGGCCTTCTGCTTCCAGTTACAAAGGTGAAACGAGACCAGGGTTCTTCATCAATAATCTGCTCATCTGAATCAGCTTATGATCATCATGTGATTTGTAAAATAGCAAACTAGGCACATAAGTGCTTGGCTATACAAAACTTCAGTGTCAATACATAAATTTCTGAAAAAAAAATCTAGTTTCTGTTTATGAGCTAATCACTTTTTTTTCTGGAAAGTTGGGTTTTATAAATGGGACATAGAGCAATAGTATTAAGTTCTAAATCCCCAGATCCTAGTCCATAGGTGGTATTTATCACTTAAGATATATTAATATACGAACTTGGCTTTTTTCTACGTAATATATTTTATGCACGTAAAGTTCTAATAATGGGTTGATAAACATGCAGTTTGTAGGTGAATTATATCAATCTGAAGCCCTGGAAACGTTGAATGAATAATTTAATTCCTCTGGGAAAAATTGAAACTGTGCTAATACATGCATGAATGGATTCTATGAATTGGAAATGCAGATGGAAGTAGTACAGGACTAGAGTTTAGTTTTAATTCTGGCTTACCCATTTTTTAAGTGCATGAACATGGGCCAGTGGAAATTCAAACCCCAAAAAGTGTTCTTGTAATAACTTTGAGTCAGCCTTTCCCTGTGAAAGAGCACTGTAGATCACGAGGACATTGTGACCAGTTTTCTGTCAATTGGAGAGAGCTATGATATTAGGGCTAGAGGAGAATTGTGAAGGGTAGAAGATCCAAATACTTTTTAAAAATTGCTACCAAAAGTATCAGCATGATCTTGAAGAGAAATTACCCATCTATCATCCTAGAACTGATTATCTAAAGTAGTTGGTATTGTCAGATCTGATATGCCAAAAACACTACTGCAATATGGCAGTGAAGGATGAAAATAGAATGCTTACATATCCCTAGGTAAGCATTCTGGATTAGATTGGCTATAGGAGGAGTTGAGATCCTGTGTTGACTGATGTTGAACTGTTAAATCTCAATCCATTTAATTTTAGACTTTGCAGTTGACTGGACAATTGAAATTACTTGGCAATATTTTTGTTAAATGGACAGATGATTTGCCTACATTAATTAGATTAGATTAGATATTACTTATTTCACTGAAAATCCTAAACATTGGAAGATGAAAAATATGAGGAAATCAACCCAGTTATGTATCCTAAGATCAGATAAGTAACAGTTTATTGGGAGTAATCCTTGGGATAATTAGGAGATACATGCCTTTAATTATGTACTAAAAAGAGGTTCTAGAAAGTGACCTTTAAAAACAATTTTGCATTGTGGCAACAAATTTGCATTGGTCTTAATATTCCCTTATTAACTAACTCAGTATGGAGGCATTTGTCCTTTTCAGCATTTATAACTTGGACTCAAAATGTGCTTTCATAGCCTAATTTTTCTAAAGGGTAAAATATTTTATTGGGAGGCAAGGGGAGTGGCAGGCAGAGAGGTTTGAACCACATCCTTCGGTGCCTAGGGTTTGACCTTCTGTAAGCCAAACACCATAACCCTGGCACTGACTCTGACTCCAGGAAACTTATGTATTTGAATGGCAAGTTTCCGTAACAGTACTGAAACTGCTTTTTTTTTAATTTTATTTATATTTTATATTAATTTTGTATGTGAATCAAAGTAAATGTTCACAGTTCAGAATAATCCTTGACCTAGAGTTCTAATGCATTTATTTTCTCATGACTCCCCTAGACTACTTACCTGAATTCAGTTATGTTCACCACCTTAGTGCATAACTACTATACATGCCCATACTATTAACATATCCCACAAGAAGTCATCTCTTCCAGAGCCATCTTCATTGCAGTCTGTGGTATTCCTATCTACTTGGTAACATCTAGTCATTTCTAACTCCTTTCCCATTATTTCTTTGCTCTAAGCAAATCCCAAACACTGTTGTATTTTTTTAATAAAATGGTTTGGGGCAGGGGGTGCTGGAAGAGATAGTACAGTGGAACAATGGCTAGGGAACTGGCCTTATAGCCAACCCAGGTTTGATCCCCAGTACACTACAATGTCTCCTGAGCTCTTAGGGGTGATCCCTACACAGAGCCTGTAATAAGCACTGAGCTTATTTACTACACACCACAGCCTGGTAGCACTGTAGCACTGTCATCTCTCTTCATCGATTTGCTCGGGCAGGGACCAGTAACATCTCCATTATGAGACTTGTTACTGTTTTGGGCATATCGAATACCCCACGGGGAACTTGCCAGGCTATGCCGTGCATGCGGGATACTCTCGGTAGCTTGCAGGGTTCTCCAAGAGGGGCGAAGGAATCGAACCCGAGTTGGCCACGTGCAAGGCAAACGCCCTACCTGCTGTGCTATAGCTCCAACTCACCACAGCCTGGTGTGACACAAAAATAGAATGGGTCTTTAACAGCTTTCCCTGTAAAATTCTAGTAGTGGTAAAATTCTGAGTACCAAATCTTAGCCATTAGGCCCCTGCCTATTGCATAAATGCATGATTTATGTGATACTTAATTCTAAAGACAAATAGCGAATCTGCCATGCCTTGTGTACAGACAAAAAACTGGGGCACATGGAAGTCTGTCATAGAGCTGTAGGTTGGTGGAGTTAAAATTTTAGTTGAAGCCATGTCAATTCTTGTGATTTGTTACAAAAAGATTCTTCTAATTCTGTCCTATTAAAACTAATTTCCATGGTTATCAAGTAGTATATGGAATGGGCGTGGTTTCTGAGATATGTGGTATGATATAAACAACTTAATTTCTCTGCATCTCTTTTCCTCATCTGAAAAAAATACTGCCCACCCAAGTTTTCCATAGAAATCAGTGCATTAATATAGGTAAGACATTCTTTTAAAATTTCTTAACATTTACGTGCAACACATCAGTAAACTTTTTTCCACAGAACATGCTTATTTCTTGCATTTTCTGTCTCATCCCTCTATCCCCTTTGCCTTAGGTCTCTTACTTTGGTCTCTTAGTCTTAGCTAGGTTGTTTTCTACATACTCCTTTAATTCATTGCACCTAAATCACATGTTTTAGCAAGTTTCCTGTGAATGACTAGACCAATGCCATTTAAACATATCATAGAATTCAGTTTTTTGTTTTTCCTTCTTTCCTACCACTAGTCTGGGTTCCATGGCAAGTATTTACTGCTGGATGTGGATAGAAGGAAAAGTGAATTTCTGAATAGCATGTAAAAGGAAAATTTCCAGAATAATTTGCAAGTATAACTCTTATAAAAGAAACCATCACATAATATATATTTGTCTTTCTAGTACTTTAGGTGAGAAATCTTTTAAGTTTCATTTAAATTTGAAATGCATTCCCAGGAACAAAATGGAGAAGACATAAATTCAAGATCTTTATTATTATTATCTTCTGTATTTTTTTGTTGTTTGGGGGTTAACACTACCATCCTTCTTTGCTCAGGGCTTATTCCTGGATCTACACTCAGGAAGCACTCATGGCATTGCCCAGCAAACTACATGGGGTGCTTGAGATCAAACCTATACTGATAGCTCTCTCCCAAGATCTTTAAATTTAAAATTAAAAAAAAAAACTATGTTATTACTATTTCTTTATAGTATAGTTTGGAATCAGGAGCCCCAATATCTCCCAGTTTCTTATTTCTCAGAATGATTTTGGCCATTTGGAATACCCATAAAACTGGGATAAGGATAGCAGTGGGTTAGAATTGAGTACCCAAGGAGAAACCCTTACATATATGGACAGCTAATTTAAGACAAAGGATCCAGGTTTATGAAGTTGAGTAAAGATAGTCTTCAAAAAATGGTGCTGTGAAAATTGGATAGCTGTATGGAAAAAAAAAAAAACAGGTATCCATATCTGAGACCTTACACAAAAGTCAATTCAAAGTGGATCAAAGACCTTAAGATTAGACTGGATTCCACGAAACACTGAGGAGAGTGCCCCGGGATTAGGACCTTAAAGTTATTTTTAATATGATTTCATGACAAAGACAACAGAAGCAAAGAAGGAAAACATCAAATATAGTGTCTTTATGGTGAAATAGGCTAAAGTTAAAAGATGTCAAAAAATTTGGGAGAAAATATTTGCACACAGTACAGCAGGTTAGATATATTCAAGATATATAGAACAAAAGATCAACAGTAAGTTCAATAACCACATTTGCAAACTGAAAAAGAAGTGGATAGACACTGAAGACAGAAGTCTTACCAAGGACAGAAATCTTTTTTTTTTTTTTGCTTTTTGGGTCACACCCGGCGATGCACAGTGGTTACTCCTGGTTCTACACTCAGGAATTATTCCTGGCGGTGCTCAGGGGACTATATGGGATGCTGGGATTCGAACCCGGGTTGGCCACTTGCAAGGCAAACGCCCTACCCGCTGTGCTATCGCTCCAGCCCCAAGGACAGAAATCTTAAGAAGTCATGCCACAAGTCATATGAAAAAGTATTCATTGTCATATTATCAGGGAAATCCAATTGAGAAAATAATGATCTTCCCTCACGCCAGTAAGAATGGCAAATATCATCTTGGGGATATGATAAAATATAGTGGAAAAATTCATGCACTGCTGGTGGGAATCCTGTCTAGCCTTTATTTATGGAGACTCCTCAGACAACTAAGAATGGAGCTACCATATGACCTGATCCCACTGCTTCTTATCCATAAAATGCAAAAACATTCATTTAAAAAGATATGTACACACCTGTGATCATTGCAGTACTTAGTACAGTAGTCAGGTTATGGAAAACACAACAGAAGAGTCTATGACAGAATGCAATACTTTGTGGCCACAAAGTATAATTAAATCAGGCAGTTTGTTGCAATTTGGATAGAACAGGAGAATCTTGAAGTAAGTCAGAAGGGGAAGAACACATACTGGAATCTGGTGTGTAGAATAACATGTCTAGGGCTTGGTGGGTAGTAAGACACTCCAGATTAAAGAAACAAAACTGTCAAGGAAGGAGAGAAATGGAGGGGTGAAGTTAAAAGAAAAAAAAAGTAGTTCTGAAAGTAACATGGGCAAGGTTCACGGGACTGCACTGTCGTCCCCCCATTGTTCATCAATTTGCTTGAGTGGGCACCAGTAACGTCTCTATTGTGAGACTTGTTACTGTTTTTGGCATATTGAATTAGCCACGGGTAGCATGCCAGGCTCTGCCTTAGAGATCTAAATTTCCAGACACAAACTACAATTAAAACCTGTCTGTCAATCATGGTGAGAATGGTAGGGAATCTGACATCTCCTAGAAGGATGGGATATGAGATGGTCGAATTAGAGGTGGGAATATTGTTTGCCTGAAAAAATGTTGTATACAATTACATACGCCATTGTGTCTAAAAATGATTTTCAAAAGCCCATGATTAATTTTTCAGACAAATTAATTATTTGTCTCTGTCCATGTGAAATTTCTTTTGGTTTTGTTTTGGGGCCACACCTGGCGGTGCTCAGGGCTTACACCTAGTTCTGCACTCAGGAATTACACCTGGTGGTACTCAGGGGACCAAATGGGATGCCGGGGATCAAATCCAGGTTGGCTGAGTGCAAAGTAAGCGCCCTACCTGCTGTACTCACTGAATCACTGTGCCGTATCACTCAGGTCTCTGTCCATGTACGATTTCAGTGTAAATGATCTGTACTTTAGTATCTTAATTCTAACATAATGGAATGCAATGAGCATAATTTAATAGCTTTTACTATCTTCTTCCACATTCAGTTTCTATTTTGAGATTTAGAAAGAAAACATTTGCTTAGAAGGTAAAAATATTATCGGAGATGAATTGATCAGTTCTCTAAGATAAAATTGAGGATTATTTCCTCTTTCTCAATAGTCAGCACTACTTATTGGAGATTAAAAATGTTCTCAAAAATAATAATGTTACGAATGCAAGGCTAGGATGAATTCTACTCTAAATTCTTAAAGGGACCTACATTTAGCATTTAATTGCTTGCTTATGTGAATGCTTAGGAAAAGATTATTATAGATTGAAAATCTCCAATCAGCACAAGAGTAAAATTTATTTTGTGAAGGACTTCAACAGCTCCTTCCTCTACAATGATCTAAATGAGTCCAGTCTATTAGTGAACTGAAAAATCCCAAATTCAATAAACTATACTTCTTTAGAAGCTATTATAAAATTGGGACATTTTGAGTGCAAAAATTTGATTTGAAATCTTATCCGATTAGAATATTCACAAAGGCAAGAATATGCATAAGTAATGGGTTTTTTCCATATGTTTTTAAAGTGCAAACAAAACCTTGACTCCTCAAAAGAGAAAAGAGCTAATGCATTCACAAAATTGTCTGATCTAAGATAAGTGTGTTAAATTGCCATTTTCTTTCTCTATTTATGGCTTAAATTCCAACTCCTGACTCTTCCTTTTATTTGAGAGAATATGTGCTTTCAAAGCTCTTCCCCCAAGATATATACTCCTATGATTTCTATTTGTCCATTTGAAAATAAGGCCTCAGACCATAAATCCCTTAGTAAATATAAGTATTGCAGGGGCAGGAGGAAAAACAAATAGAAATCTTGAGTGGATATGAAAAGTTTATAAACTGTAAAGCAAGATACAAATGCTTAAAGCATTATTTAGTGATGTCATATAGATAACACAAAATATGATTCTCTGTGGGGCTAGAGCAACTGTACAGTAGGTAGGAGTTTTCCTTACATGTGTCTGACCAGGGTTTGATCCCCAGCACCCCATAGTCCTAGGGTGCTGGGGATCCACCAGGGGTGATCCCTGAGGGCAGAGCCAAGAGGAAGTGCTAAGCACCTTAGGATGTGTTTGTCCGCCTTAAAAAATATATGATTAGTTATTCATAAAGACAACCAGGTGGAGACATGAGTTATAGACTGATGTATCAATTGAAGGTCATTATTAATCATTTCTTCCTGCAATGCTTTTGGTACCAGGAAATTTATATTTGCAAATATATATGGTTTTGATTCTACTGGCAAGTAAGGTTGAACCCATCCACAATAATGGTTTGCATAAAGCATTATACAGTTGTACATTATACAACATTATACAATCCTACCCATTGTACAGTTGTTCTGCCCCATAAATAATCACATTTTAAGTGTCATCTATGGCCTTATTAAATAATGCTTTAAGCATTTGTATCTTGCTTTACAGTTTATAAGCTTTTCATACCTACTTGAGATTTATATTTATTTTTCTTCCTGTTGCTGAAATAAAAAGTCTCCCATTTAACTTTGAAAGATTAGTATTAATTGAATCCAAAGACTGATTCTCTGAAAAAACCAAGAAAGTAGATAAATCTTTTGTAAATTTGACAAAAAGAAAAACATAAGACAAAGCAAAAAAAAAATATATATATATATATCAGTTACTGTTATTTGATAAAAGATAAATAAAAGAATAAAGCCATGTAGTAACAAAATTTTACCAATCTGGGGACACAAAGGAGGTAAAATACCAAAACTTACCAATATATAGCAACCTTAAATAGAGCAATTAGTCTGTCATGGTTACTGTGACTGATTGGCTATATCACTGTCACTGTCATCCCGTTGCTCATCGATTTGTTCGAGTGGGCACCAGTAACGTCTCTCATTGTGAGACTTATTGTTACTGTTTTTGGCATATCAAATAGGCCACGGGTAGCTTGCCAGGCTCTGCCGTGCGGGCACAATATTCTTGGTAGCTTGCCAGGCTCTCCGAGAGGGGTGGAGGAATCGAACAGGTCAGCTGCGTGAAAGGCAAACGCCCTACCCGCTGTGCTATTGCTCCAGCCCATTGGCGATATACCTGAGTTTTTTATGCTTTTAGTTTTGGTGTGGTGGGCCGCTGAGCTATAGTGGGCAGTGTTGGAGTTGAGGGGAATGCTATGCTGGCTAGCCCAGGGCTACACGGGCATGTGATTTACCTCTTGAGTCATATTCCCTGCCCTCATTTGAAACTCTAAAGAAAAGATAGTTACAATACTCTTTAAAATTTAAGTTCTAGATAAGAACTTCAGTTTTGGGGATACAGGGCCAGCCCCCGCCAGGGCCGGGGCTCTGCTCCGGCCGGCCGAGTTTTCGGCCCGGGTGCCCATGTCTCTGCAGAGCCGGTGGATGTGCAACGAGCGGGAACCAGAGGCAGCTTTAGGAATTGGGGTTCCAGCATCTGGCAGAATTTTCCCTGGACTTTATACAGAAATCCAAAACCGGCTGTGTCCGCGCGACTTAACATTTATAATTGCCAGCAATGTGAAACGGTTCCTTTTGAACAGGTCTGACTTGGGGGGGAAACTCCAAATAATAACAGTAAGTTTTTGTTGAAATATTGAATGTTTTTAATGTAGCAGCCAGCTCTCTGGACTGTGAACTAAGCAAAAGCCCCATGCTGGCCGACGCGGCGTGGCGTACACCATACTATGAGGCGCTGGAAGGAGGATGAGGGGGAAAAAGGAAAAAAAAAAAAAGGGAAAAGGAAAAAGGGGAAAAAAAAAGAGAGAGAGAGAGAGTTATGTACTTGTAGCAGTGGGGCTACATATCTCTTCATTTCCAGCAATGAAAAACTAATTATCAAATGTAGTAGGTCTGTCTCTCTTGCTTGGAAACTCTAACAACTATAGTGAGTTTTGTGTTGAATTATGGAATGTAATCAAGGTAAAGAAAAAATGAAGTGAAATTCATTAGTTATACAGTAGGGGGTAGGGGGTGGGGGCGGGGGGTATACTGGGGTTTCTGGTGGTGGAATATGGGCACTGGTGAAGGGATGGGTGTTTGAATATTGTATAACTGACATATAAACCTGAGAACTTTGTAACTTTCCACATGGTGATTTAATAAAAAGTTTTTTTTTTAAAAAAAAAAAGAACTTCAGTTTTACTCTGCATAAAATTTGCCTGAGTACCTTATTGTTGTTTACATATCCTAATTCCTTAAGTCTGAGATAGAATCTGAGATTCTACATTATTAGCAACTAACCAGGTAATAATGTCTATTCTGGTAGTTTGGTTTAGCAAAATTCTATAGCATCACATAGGAAGTGAGGTAAAAGACGAAAACTCTACAATTTATTTTACACACTGTGGCAAATAGTGGGAGCTGCTTTAAGCTAAGAGCTTAAATGGATGCTGTTTACACCTGTGGCCATTTTTATCTCAGCCACTGCTCACAGTTTATTTCCACTATGGAAAATTCATTAGTAGAGTGAAGACTAAAAATGAGAAGCTTTTCTTCAATGAAAAACCCTTCAATATCTTTCAGGGGTAAGAGAACATGATAAAATGGGGTGATGCTACTGTGTGAAGGTAACATCACCCCATTTTATCATGGGGTTTTGACCAAAGTTTAATCCCCAGCATCCCATATGGTCCAAGCACTGCCAGCCAAAAAACATCAATTAAAAAAAAAATGATGTCCGAAGACTACCAAAATATATAGTCAAACAAAATAACACTGAGACACATAGTAATCAAAATAATAAGATCAAAAGACAGAAATACTACTTAAAGTAACAAGAGAGAATGAAACGATCAAATACAAGAGAAATAATATAAGAATCACAATTGAGCTTTCATATATCTTACAAGCCATGAAAAAGTGGAATGACATTCAAAGTTCTTTTTTTCCCCCACTTTATTTAAACAGATGGTTTATAAGTTTGTTCATGATGATTTGTTACAGGCATTCAGTATTCCAACACCAATCCCACCACCACTGTCACCTTTTCTCCACCATTGTCTGTTTTCCCAACCACCCTTCAAGGCTGCCCCCATAGCAGGTCCAACAATTTAGCGGGTAGGGCGTTTGTCTTGCATGTAGCCAACCCAGGTTCGATTCCTCCACCCCCTCGGAGAGCCTGGCAAGCTACCAAGAGTATCTCGCCTGCATGGAAGAGCCTGGCAAGCTTACCGTGGCGTATTCGATATACAAAAAACAGTAACAACAAGTCTTACAATGGAGATATTACTGGTGCCGCTCAAGCAAATAGATGAGCAACGGGATGACAGTGAGACAGTGAGACCATTATATGGCTAATGGAATGATCAAAACAAAATATTTATGTAAAAGAAAATCTGTGAAAATTATTGTATCTCACCATGGAGACTGTAAATTCTTTGAGGTTTTAATAAGCTGTTATTGCAAGTTAAGTCTTTTGTGTTAATGATTTTGTTAGTCAACATTGGTCAACTTCTGTGTTGTATTCTATTCAATGTAATGTGCTACTACTGCGATGTCAGCGTCATAGGGTTAGAACCTGTTGCATGGCCAAAAATGCGGCTACACACTCCAGAAAATCCAGAATATTTAACCAGGTAGCCAACTGGGAAGTTAAATATTTAAGTGGCCATGGCTTCTGGTTCTTCCAGAAGTACAGGGAGGTGAGGGGAGTTTACAGCGCTCAAATTCAATAAAATCTGGAGTTTTCAGCAACACAGACCTGCGTACCTGGAATTTTTAGCTCATTAAGTATTCTGTAGTATTCAGTCCTGAGGCAGGAGGGTTTGGCCAGAGGCATGATGGTGACTTTGGGGTGTGGGAGCAGCTGCTTGGGCTTCGTGCTTTGTTTGGATTGCAGCTAGCCCACTCCACTCTGAGAACACCCCAGAAGTCTCCACTGGGAATGGATATCCAAGAAATTTTTGCAGCTAGTTGATCTCTTTTGAGATTTATTAACAGGTCTCTGGAAAAAGGTCGGTAGATGAGCTTACATGTCATCAGTGGTGGTTCATGGACATGGTTCCATATTAGAAGTTCTGAATAATTAAAAGAAAAAAGACACCAACCTTCCAGCCTAGATTCCACTATCCTGCAAATCTATTTTTTAGGCTTGAGAAAGGGATCAGAGCTGGCATCATTTGTGACAACTAACAAATCTGCAAGAATTACTGAATGGCCACTTACAATAAACAAATAGACTCTTACAAGAACAATTTAATTCCTCACACACATCCAAAAATGGCAACACAGCCTTTTATATCATTGATCTCTCTCAATGTCAATGGATTAAGATACCCTAAAAAAAAAAAAGGCTGGCTCAATCAGGAAAGAAAATCCATCCATCTGCTACTTACAGCAGACATATTTAAACTTACAGGATAAATATAGATTCACATTGAAATGAGGAAAAATAATCATACAATCCCAGGAAGACAAAAATGAAGCAAGGATGACCATACTTATATTAGACCAAATAACATTCAATATAAAGAAAGTAATTAGAGACAGTGATGGACACTACTTACTGTTTAAGGGAACAATCAATCAAGAAATACTGTCATCAGTTTTTATGCACCAAATGAAGTCCCAGCAAAGTTCATAAATCTTTTGATCACATAACTAAAGAGACTCATCAAAAAAATTGTAATAGTGGGATACTTCAAAACTGCCCTTTCCCCATTTACATTACATTAACCAGATGGAATATCAGCAAATAGACAAGACCCCTATATGAAGAGCTAAAAGAACAAGAGATTATTGAACACATACAGGGCTATGGATCCCTCAGACAGGAAAAAATAGTCTTTTCTAGTGCACAAAGAACGTTTTTCAGGAAAGATTACATATAAAGGCATAACAAAAACATACATAAATTCTCTGCCATCCCATTGCTCATCGATTTGTTCGAGTGGGCACCAGTAACATCTCTCACTAAGAGACTTATTGTTACTGTTTCTGGCATATCCAATACACACGAGTAGCTTGTCAGTCTGCCGCACGGGCTCGATACTCTCGGTAGCTTGCCGGGCTCTCTGAGAGGGGCAGAGGAATCGAACTCGGGTGGCCACGTGAAAGGCGAACGCCCAACCGCTGTGCTGTCGACATACATAAATTAACAAATATAAAATTGTCACTGTCACTGTCACCTTCTCAGACCATAATGATAAAGAAAACAGGGAGATGTGGAAAAACTTCCTAATGCTTGGAAGCAGAACAAAGCACTGCTAAATAACAACTGGATCAAAGAGGAATTCAAGGAAGAAATAAAAAAGATTCCTTGACATTAATGTAAATTAAAATACAAGTTATCAGAAACTATGGGATTATTACAGAAAAAGCTGTAATAAGGGCAAAATTAGTTATTAAAATGCAGCCCTACATTAAGAATGAAGAAAGAGTCGAAATTAACAACCTGAACACATATCTCAAAAATCTGGAGAAGGAACAGCAGACAAACCCAAAAACTAGAAGGGGAGGAAATAGTAAAAACAGGAGCAAAGATCAAAACAACTATGAGATACCACCTCACACCACAGAGAATGGCACACATCCAAATGAACAAAAGCAACCACTGTTGGAGAGGATGTGGAGAGAAAGGGACCCTTCTACACTGCTGGTGGGAATTCCGACTGGTCCAGCCCCTTTGGAAAACAATATGGACACTTCTCAAAAAATTAGAAATTGAGCTTCCATTTGATCCAGCAATACCACTTCTGGGAATATATCCTGGAGAGGCAAAAAAGTACAGTCGAAATGACATCTGCACTTATATGTTCATCGTGACACTGTTTACAATAGCCAGAACCAGGACAAAACCCGAGTGCCCTAGAACAGATGACTGGTTAAAGAAACTTTGGTACATCTATACAATGGAATACTATGCAGCTGTTAGAAAAGATAAAGTCATGAACTTTGCATATAAGTGGATCGACATGGAAAGTATGCTAAGTGAAATGAGTCAGAGAGAGAGACAGACATAGAAAGATTGCACTCATCTGTGGAATATAGAATAACAGAGTAGGAGACTAACACCCAAGGATAGTAGTATATAATAGCAGGAGTTTGGCTCCATGGCTTGGAAGCTGGCCTTACATGCTGGGGGAAAAGGCAAGCCAGATAGAGAAGGGAACATTAAGTAAAATGTGGATGGAGATCCCACGCGGGAATGATGCATGCTGAAAGTAGACTAGAGACTGAACACGATGGCCACTCAACACCCCTATTGCAAACCACAACACCCATTTGGAGAGAGAGAACAAAAGGGAATACCCTGCCACAGAGGCAGGGTGGGGTGGGGAGAGATGGGATTGGGGGGTGGGAGGGATGTTGGGTTTACTGGTGGTGGAGGAATGGGCACTGGTGAAGGGATGGGTCCTCAAACTTTGTATGGGGGAAACACGAGCACGAAAATGTATAAATCTGTAACTGTACCCTCATGGTGATTCACTAATTAAAAAATTAATTAATTAAAATAAATAAATAAAAGCACAAAAATAGAAAGAAAAGGAACCCTCATTCATTGTTGATAAAAATATTCTCTGCTTTATTATTGATGAAACATAGTATGGAAATTCAAGAAAGGAAGGAAGGGAGGGAGAGAGGGAGGGAGAGAATGAGAAAAGGAAGGAGAGAAAGATGTAGGGAAGAAGAAGGGAGAGAGAAGTGGGGAAGGAGGAAGAGAGGTAAAATGAAAGAGAAGGAGGTAGATATGTAGGGAGAGAAAGAAGGAATGAAGGAAGGAAGGAAGGAAGGAAGGAAGGAAGGAAGGAAGGAAGGAAGGAAGGAAGGAAGGAAGGAAGGAAGGAAGGGAAAGTGAAAGAAATAAAGAAACAAAGAAGGAAAGAAAAGAGAATGAATGAAAAAAGTAAGAAATAGAAAGAATAAAAAGAAAGAAAAAGAGAAAGAGAAAGAGAGAAAGAAAGAAAGAAAGAAAGAAAGAAAGAAAGAAAGAAAGAAAGAAAGAAAGGAAGGAAGGAAGGAAGGAAGGAAGGGGAGAGAAAGAAAGAAAGAAAGAAAGAAAGAAAGAAAGAAAGAAAGAAAGGAAGGAAGGAAGGAAGGAAGGAAGGAAGGAAGGAAGAAGAAGAAAGAAAGAAAGAAAGAAAGAAAGAAAGAAGAAAGAAAGAAAGAAAGAAAGAAAGAAAGGAAGGGGAGAGAAAGAAAGAAAGAAAAGAAAGAAAGAAAGAAAGAAAGAAAGAAAGAAAGAAAGAAAGAAAGAAGAAAGAAAGAAAGAAAGAAAGAAAGAAAGAAAGAAAGAAAGAAAGAGAGAAAGAAAGAGAGAAAGGAAGGAAGGAAGGAAGGAAGGAAGGAAGGAAGGAAGGAAGGAAGGAAGGAAGGAAGGAAGAAGGGGAGAGAAAGAAAGAAAGAAAGAAAGAAAGAAAGAAAGAAAGAAAGAAAGAAAGAAAGAAAGAAAGAAAGAAAAGAAAGAAAGGAAGGAAGGAAGGAAGGAAGGAAGGAAGAAAGGAAGGGGAGAGAAAGAAAGCAAGAAAGAAAGAAAGAGAGAAAGAAAGAGAGAAAGAAAGAGAGAAAGAAAGAAAGAAAGAAAGAAGAAAGAAAGGAAGGAAGGAAGGAAGGAAGGAAGGAAGGAAGGAAGGAAGGAAGGAAGGAAGGAAGGAAGGAAGGAAGGAAGGGAAGGGAGAGAAAGAAAGCAAGAAAGAGAGAAGAAAGAGAAAGAAGAAGAAAAGAAAGAAAGAAGAAGAAAGAAAGAAAGAAAGAAAGAAAGAAAGAAAGGAAAGAAAGAGAGAAAGAAAGAGAAAGAAAGAAAGAAAGAAAGAAAGAAGAAAGAAAGAAAGAAGAAAGAAAGAAAGAAAGAAAGAAGAAAGAAAGAAAGAAGGAGGGAGAAAGAGAAAGAAAGAAGAGAGAGAGAGAGAGAAAGAAAGGAAGGAAGAAAGAAAGAAAGAAAGAAAGAAAGAAAGAAAGAAAGAAAGAAAGAAAGAAAGAAAGAAAGAAAGAAAGAAGAAAAAGAAAGAAGAAAGAAAGAGAGAAAGAAAGAAGGAAGAAGGGAAGGAAGGAAGGAAGGAAGGAAGGAAGGAAGGAAGGAAGGAAGGAAGGAAGGAAGGAAGGAAGGAAGGAAGGAAGGAAGAAGAAGGAAGGAGAGAGAAATTCAGCTCAGCAATTTTATTTCTTGGCATTGATCTCTAAACACAAAAGACTAATTTTGAAAGATATATTTTAAATGTATTTCTATGTTCATTGCAGCTCTTAACACAATAGCCAGAATATGGAGACAATCCAAATATATGATTGATGAATGGATTTTTTTTTAAAGTGCTATACAATGGTGAAGGGATGGGTGTTTGATCATTGTGAGATTGTAACCCAAACATGAAAGCTTGTAACTATCTCACAGTGATTCAATAAAACTTAAAAAAAATAAGTTAAATTAAGTTATTTAAAAAGTGCTATACATACACAATGGATCATACAACTGTAAGAAAAGATGAAATCATATAGCTCATTGCAGCTCATTGTCCAGGATAGAACTGGACAGTTTCAAGTTAAGCACAATGAGCCTGAGAGAACAAATGCCCAATGATCCCACCAATCTGTGGGAAAAAGTGAGACAAAACAAAACTAAATGATAGCAAACATTTAGCCTTGAAATACAAAATTACCTAGCAGTGGTAAAACCTGGAATCTTCAGCACTATAGTGGTGACATATCTTTGTAAGTGAGTACATGTGAGTACCATGCACTTTAACCCTAACTTAACAGTGTTGCCTAAACTCTAATAAAAATTAAAAAATAAATAAAGGCAAAGAGCTTTTGTCTTAGAAATGAGACTCTACCAATAATAGTACTGTACATTACAGAACTAAAGGAAGAACTGTCACTGTCACTATCATCCCATTGCTCGTCGAGTTGCTTGAGCAAGCACCAGTAACGCCTCCATCGTGAGACTTGTTGTTACTGTTTTTGGCATATCGAATACGCCACGGGTAGCTTGCCAGGCTCTGCTGTGCGGGCGAGATACTCTTGCCAGGCTCTCCGAGAGGGGCGGAGGAATTGAACTCGTGTTGGCCGCATGCAAGGCGAATGCCCTACCCACTGCACTATCGTTCCAGCCCATATATATAAAAATTTTTTTAAAATCAAAATTAGACAATAAAAAAGAATGTAAATTTAGGAATATTAGGCAGGAGCTCCTGGAAAACAAACTACTATTTCTCTATCAGATCCATAATCATAAAGATGTACTGAGAATATTGTTATAATATTAAGATCACAAGAAACTGAAAGTAAACTACCATAGAAAAAAAGAATAGCTACGATCTGAGGACAACTTGAGTGCAAATATTTTGAAAACTTGGGTGTGAGTATCTGAAATTCATGCCTGTCCTTTTTAAGTATGTGAATTCATTAAATTCTCATTTTCCCTTCAACTGTTTGAATTGGGTTATCTTACACTTTGAATAGGAATATTTACAACTGGCACATCATCAAAGAGTCTAAATGGGACATACTAAGACCAACTATGGCACCTAAAGATGAGAAGGTAGGCCTAGCCACTTTAATTTGTTTTTCTTCAAATACATTTAAATAAGTCACATCAATCACCAGATTCACAGCTGATAGCTTATTTTTTGGTACCTGGTAATAATTCTCCTGCAATTTTTCAGAATAAGTGGAGGCAGGCCCTGGATCAACATTGATTATATGTATGTATGCTACACATTCTTAATTCCTTCTTTAAATAAAGTTACATGACTTCCTCACATGAATACAAATTTTTCTGGGATATTAGCATTCACTAGTAGGCACCAGTAATGTCTCCATTTGTCCCAGCCTGAGATTTTAGCAGCCTCTCCTTACTTGTCTTTCCCAATGATTGGAGGCTCTTTCAAGGTCAAGGGAATGAGACCTGTTATTGTTACTGTACTGGGCATATCGGATACACCACAGGGAGCTTGCCAGCTTCTTTTGTGTGGGCGGGATACTCTCAGTGCCCGCTGGAACAATGGGATGACCGTGATATAGTGATACAGTGATTAGCATTCACTGTATTCCCTCTGTAAACTGGACTCTGCTGACTGCTACCTCTGCCCCTGTCTACTGGAAAAGAGGTAACCTTTGAGCAATTTGTGAAAACACAATCCAATTTCTGAATGTTCCTGGTATGACTGAACTTTAAACTGTTTATTGGATTAGAAAATCCTGCATCTTGGTTTAAAAATGTCTCTGATTTTCTTTTCAGGTTTCAACCAAAATTAATCATGTCTTCTAGGCATTTAAAAATAAAAAAGTTCCTGACATGTCACCTGTTTGATCTGCTAAATATATCTTCCCCTTCTAGTTGGTGTAGTATTTAAGTCTGCGAAATTTAAAACGGGAGAATTGCAAAACAGTCTTTGTTTTTCCCTTTTTTTTTTTTTTTTTTGGTTGTTGTGTGTATGCTATGGCTGGTCTTTCAACAGGGCATCTACACAATCTGAAAGTTTCAGGAATGTAAGAATGATTTTTGACAATGAAGCATACTGTCAGTTTTGATCAGGTAACACCCCACATACACACCCTTTTCTTTCATGGTGACTGATTTTTCTACTGCAGAAGTTAACAGAATAGTCATTATTTCCAATAATAATTTATTCTGGACCAGAGTGGTCTGGACCAGTGTCACTAATCACTCCAGTTTACAGCAGTACTGTAAACCAGATATCTTCTGGACAGGCATTTACTTCGCTGCTTTAAAGTTAAATTTATAAATTTGGTTTTAGTTGCATTTAGATGTCATTTATTCTGTATATCAGGAAGTATTAGCACAGCCATATTTTAAGAAAGGAAATGAATTAACACTTTATTTCCTTTGTGAAGAGAAGGATACTTAATTTTCTCAGGCTTTGTTTACCAAGGTCAGTGCACAGGATGAACTTGTAATAATCAGCTAATGGAAATTGGATTTCATCTTTATTTGCTAAAATAGAAAAGCATGAGTACAGGAGTTGAGATAGGTATTTCTCTCTGTCTGTGTGTGTTTGCGTATGTGTGTGTGTGCGTGCACGCACGTGCACACACATGCATACATGTGTGTGTGTTTTGAGTGAGACTCCCAAACAGGGCTCATGAAGATCTTAGGACTGCTTCTGTGATACTTGGCCAAGTAGCTCAACCATTCAATGCGCTGCCAGTGGTGCAGAGCTGCTGTGCTCTCGGGTTATACATAGTGATGCTCTTTTTTTTTTGGGGGGGGGTCACACCCTGAGATGTACAAGGGTTACTCCTGTCTCATGCACTCAGGAATTACTCCTGGCGATGCTTGGGGGACTATGGGATGCTGGGAATCGAACCCGGGTCTGCCCAGTACAAGGCAAATGCCCTACCAGTTGTGCTATCACTCTAGCCCCATAGTGGCGCTCAAGCATCATGTGATCCCACGGATAGAACTAAGCTGTGGTGCCAGGCATGAACCACTAACCCCTGAGTTTGTGGCCGACATTTCTAATGCTCCTTTGACCAATAAACAAACTTTGATAGACATGTATTTTCATTTCTCTTGGATAGTTTGTGTAGAATTTCTGGATCACAAGACCCATTTAACATTTTGAGATTGTTAAACTCTCAAAACTGTCTATGAAAATAATGATATTTCCAAAGTACTGTATCATTTATACTCCTACCAGCAACACACCAAACTGCAGTTGATCAATATCCTCTCCAACATTTGGAAAGTCAATCTTTTACATTTTAGCCATGCTAGTTGAAACATTGTGGTACCTTGTTTTAAATCATGCAGCCTTAGTTTTTATTTCTCTGGTGACAAATAGAGTTAATAATTTTTCATGTGCTTATAAGTCATTTCTACATCTTCATTTATGACAACATATGCTCACATATTTGGTTTTAGAAAACCTTCAGCATTGGTCCTTTCATAGTCAACTCAGAATATATATGTATATGTATGTATTCATGTATATCTAATCTCTTGTAAATTTTCAGCTATTTTGTGAACATCTCAGTCTATAGCTTATCACTTTTATTTTTTTAATTTATTGAATTACTATGAGATACAAAGTTACAAAGTTTTTTATAATTGAATTTCAGTCACACAATGTTCAAGTTTTTCTGTTTTCTTAATATTGTTTTAAATGAAAAGACTTCTGCTTGTTTTGGGGTCACAGCCAGTGGTACTCAGGATCTAGTCCTGGCTCTGTGCCCAAAAAGTACTTTTGGCAGGGCTCATGGAACCATACAGGATGTTAGGTATAGAACCCAGGTTGTCTATTCCCAAAGCAAGCACCCTATCCACTGCTTTATTACTCTGACCACAGAAGATGAACTTTAGAATTTTGATGCAGCACAGTTTATATTTTTCTTTTGAGCCCAGAACTTTAAAAACATTTTCTTCATCTAAATACTTTTTTAATTCTAATTTTTTATTGAGTCACTGTGAGATAGAGATTTCAGTCATGCTGGATTTCAGTCATGCAGTGTTCCAACATCCATCCCTCCAAAATTGTATATTTCCGACCACAAATATCCCCAATTTCCCTACCACTACTTGAGTCCAGAACTTTTTGTATGCTAAGAATATTTGCCTACAGAAATGTTATGATAAAAGTCTATTTTTTTTCAAAATAAAGTTTTTAAGTCTAAGGTGATTGTGGCAGCAATAATGTTATTTAAAATTTAAATAAATATCTAATTCTAGAAAATTTGTTTAAGAAATTTTTCTCATTGTTTTGGCATCTTTGTCAGTAATTATTTGATTTTATGCATATATATTTTTATTTATTTTTTTATTTAAAATTTTTTTTTATTGAATAACCATGAAAAAAGTTACAAAGCTTTCAGGTTTAAGTCTCAGTCATACAATGATCAAACCCCCATCCCTTAACCAGTGCACATGTTCCACCACCAAGAACCCCAGTATACCTCCCATCCCTCCCACCCCCATCTGTGTGGCTAATGATCTTCACTTTACTCTCTATATACTTTGATTATATTCAATATTTCAATAAAAAACTCACTATTATTATTTGGAATTTTCTCCCAATAATCAAACCTACTGAAAAGACATCACTTGATAATTTGTTTTCTATTGCTGAGAATGAAGAGTATATGAGGTCGTGGCCGTGCAGTTTTGGATTTATGATATTTTAGTAATTAAGTCCAGAGAAATTTCTGCCAGAAGTTGTGTCACTGCAAGCTCGTACCTCCAGTTAGTGGGCTCTGTAAGATGGCGGTCGCCACACGGCCACCTTGGAAAGGAAAGGCTGAGAAAGAAAAACCTTTCCCCTCCTGGGGAGGCATGGGGTCACAGCTTAGTTCACAGTCTAGAGTCATTTAAGAAGCCACTGGGTGCCGAAAGTAGAAAGTAGGCCTCGGGGATAATGGTCTTTTAGGAGCAGAGGAGCCATTCGTGTGCAGCCGCTCTGGGTCTCATCTGAGCCTGCATATCTATTTTTAAATGCTCAGTTATATTCCATTCATGTGTTCATTCTTACAAAAGTTCATTTCCTTAATTATGATAACTTTTCATAAGTCTTAAAAAAGTTTGAATAGGTTTTCTAACTATATTGGCTTTTTAATACTGTTTTGGTTATTCTTGGTCCTCTATATTTTAAAATAAAATCTAAGGGGTCAAGAATTAGTACAGGGAGTAATGTGCTTGCCTTGCTTCACTCTCCAATATCACATATTGTACCCTGTGCACCTCCTTGAACACAGAACCAGGAATAGCCCCATAAGCACTACTGGGTATGGTCAAAAGCTCTTCATCTCCATGCAATAAAATCTAAAATCATATCTCAACAATATATGCTGGCAGTTAATTTTAGAAAGAATTAAAAATATTAATTTCAAATACAACTAATATCTGAACAGTATATTGGGTTTTCAAATTAATAGGAATATGTAACATGAACTTTTATTTGTGAATTTATTGATTTCTCTCAGTAATATTTTATTGTTTACATTCTAAAAGTCCTGTCTTTTTTTGGTAGCATTGCATTGTCTTTGGCTTTGGTCAGTCTTAAACATATATGAAGATACCAATAAAATAAGGCTTAACCCCATGAATAGCCAAAGAAATTCTTGGGAAAAAGAAAATGGAAGGAATCAACCTCCTCAATTTCAAACTCTACTACAGAGTGGTAGTCATTAAAACAGCATGGTACTGGAACAAAGGCAGAGCCACAGACTAATGGAACAGAGTTGAATGCTCTGACACACACCCCCAAATATATGATCATCTAATCTTTGAAAAGGGAGCAAAAAATGTGAAGTGGAGCAAGGAAAGCATATTTAACAAATTGTTCTGGCAAAACTGGACAGCTACATGCAAAAAAATGGGCTTAGATCTCCACCTATCACCATGTAGAAAAGTCAGATCGAAATGGATTAAAGACCTCAACATCAGAGCAGAATCCCTAAGGTACATTGAAGACAAGGCCTCCAAAACCCTCCATGACATTGAAGCCAGCAGTATCTTCAAAGATGACACGCCACTGGCCAAGCAAGTGAAAATAGAGATAAATAAATGAGACTATCTTAAACTAAGAAGCTTCTGCACCTCAAAAGAAACAGTGTGACCAAAATACAAAGGCAGTCTACAGAATGGGAAAGTATATTTACCCATTACCCATCCGATAAAGGGTTGAGATTAAGGATATACAATGCCCTGGTTGAACTCCACAAGAAGAAAACTGCTGACCTGATCAAAAAATGAGCTGATGAAATGAACAGACTTTCCCAAAGAAAAAATCAGAATGGCTGAGAGGCACATGAGAAATCCTCTACATCACTAATCATCAGGGAGATGCAGATCAAAACAACAATGAGATATCATCTCACACCACAGAGACTGGCCCACATCCCAAAACACAAAAGCAACCGCTGTTGATGTGGATGTGGGGAGAAAGGGACTCTCCTTCACTGATGGGAATGCCAACTGGTTCGGCCCTTTTGTAAAACAAAATGGATGATTCTCAAAAAAATTAGAAATTGAGCTCCCATTTGACCCAGCAATACCACTGCTGGGAATATATCCCAGAGAAGCAAAAAGGTATAGTAGAAATGACATCTGCATTTGTATGTTCATTGCAGTACTGTTTACAATAGCCAAAATCTGGAAAAAAACGGAGTGCTCAAAAACAGATGACTGGTTAAAGAAACTTTGGTACATCTACACAATGGAATACTATGCTGCTGTTAGAAAAGATGAAGTCATGAAATTTGCATATAAGTGGATCAATATGGAAAGTATCATGTTGAGTGAAATGAGTCAGAGAGAAAGAGACAGACACTGAAAGATTGCACTCATATGTGGAATAGAGAGTAGCAGAGAGGTACGAGCTTGCAATGATGCAATTTCTGGCAGAAATTTCTCTGGACTTAGTTACTAAAATACAAAAATCCAAAACCGCGTGGCCACTATTGAGGCCACACGACCTCATATCTCTTCATTCTCAGCAATGGAAAACAATTTATCAAATGCTTCCTTTTCAGCAGGTCTGACTTTGGAGGGGTGGGGAAACCCCAAACAATAAAAGTGAGTTTTTTATTGAAATATTGAATGTAATCAAAGTAAAGAGAAAGTAAAGTGAAATTTATCAGCTACACAGGCAGGGTGGGGGGTTGGGGGTGGGGGGAGGTATACTGTGGTTCTTGGTGGTAGAATATGTGCCCTGGTGAAGGGATGGGTGTTCCAGCATTGTATAACTGAGACTTAAGCCTGAAAGTTTTATAACTTTCCACATGGTGATTCAATAAAAAAATAAAAAATAAAATAAAGTGAGGCTTAATATATTTATTAAGCTTATCCTTACATGCTTATGATAATAATACCACTTCAAACAAAATGGTTTTGAAGCTATAATGTTGCTCTAATAATGTAATAAATTTGAATTTAAGCATATGTCATGTGCTGGCCTCTCCCGCTTTGTTTATGCAATTTTCCCACCGCTTCTCAAGAATTTTAATCCTTCTTTGTGTTTAATCAATCTTACTTTCACATCAAGACTTTTCTCCTTTAGAAAGACATTCCTAAGTGCTGGGTCCTTGTAGTCTTTCCATTCTTCCCCTCTCCGGGCATTCATTAAAGCATTCATCAAATCCAGACAAGTCATATATAGTTCTTAAGGAACTAAACTTGCAGCACACAGGGTGAACAAATAAATACAATTTAGACAATAGATATTGCAATCTAAAATTCACATATAAAATGAAAATCATACTTGACTCAAGGAGAAAGGTGAGATGAAAGTTTTTTTTATAATATTGAGTCATACTTATCATTACAGTCCTATAGTGCCCATAACACTACCATTACCTAAATCCCACAATTGAACTTCATGTTGTTTGATGGTCAGCACCACATATTATATTTATTTTATTTTTCAATAAAGGAACATCTCTCAAACTACTACTTATTTGAGATGATTTTTTTAAAGTTTGTGTTCCAGATTTTGCCATTAGTAATTATGATTAGGCTTAATTGGGTTGATGAGAGGACTTGGGATTCTATTCATGCAGAGCTGAACTTTTTTTAAAAATATTTTTTCAAACGATTTACTTAATAGCATTCTATAACTGGCATTGTTTTCATCACATACATAGTATTAAGAGAATGATTTATTAGCTAGTTAATAGATATTTTCACAGTACCAGAAGAATTTAAGAGACAAAAATCTCACTTTAACACATTTTGAACTTAGAGCATTCTAACAATGTGGCGAAAATCTTTCATGTAGCCAGTTTTAATTTTTGCATTTCCTTTTTCCTGTCTTTTCTGTGTTGCCACTGGTGTGAAATTATCTAACAAATTCTGCTTTCTGCTTTTGAAAATTCTGTCTGTCTCAGACATGTTCCCATTCTGATTATTTCCCTCCAGAATTGTTTTCCTTCTAGAATATTTCTTTATTTTTAACTCTTCTTGTTCCATGCAGACTGAAATTGCCGCTGCTTTAGTTGCATTCTGGAATCCATCTTGATGGTCAAAGAAAATGCAAAATACTGGCAGTCCTTTTGATTGCCTCCACCTGTTATGTTGATTGAGGTAACCCACACCTTAGGAATTTAGGTGACATATGACCCATGAAGATCAGTTGTTATGGCAACTATATATTGTTTCACATAAGGTTTCCTCTTGTATCTCTTTCAAAAATTAATTTTGCATTGTACCTTGCATTCTAACATATAGTATATAGCATACTATAGTTCTCCAAGACACCTTAGATCAAGGGTCTTGAATTTCAATGATAATGACTTCTTCAGAGTCAGGCAAATTGCAGTTCAACTATATAGCTACTATTTAATCTCCCAAATGAGACAAGAAGAGGCCAAGTAGGACATTTTTCATAAGCAAAAAAGGTTTTAAACCTTGAATGTAGACTTAACTTACATATATTTCAGGTAACTGGCACTTGGCTGCCTTATAATGAAAGGTTTCTTCAATAAATATTCTGCAACCAGCTCAAACTAATCTCAAAGAGAGAGTGTACGCTACACAACCATGAAGAGTTCTTTTTGAAAAAAATGATAGGTGAACGGGGTCCCCCTTCCAACCATAACAAAGTTACTTATTTATGTTGCATTTACATAATAATACACTTCTAATTCAATCCCCTAGGAGACTTTTCTAAGACATCAAAGAGAATGGATTAAAGCTATGTAAACAAATAGCCTGGGTAATTATGTGCAGATGCTCAATTCACTGAACATTTCTTATACCTGCAACTATTCTTACACTTTCCTTGACAACGCTTCCCCCGCTTCAACCCGTAATTATAAGCAGAAGCTCATCTAGAGGAGATTTGATAAAGTTATTCATCAGAAAGAATTGTTCACACATAGTTTAAATCAGACTTGAAGTGTTATATTTGTGGCCAAAGGTTTGACAACTTAGCTGGTTTCCTCTCCCTGCAGCTGTGTATATGCGTATATGTATGTGTTCACTCATGCATGTGTCTACATGCACGAAGGAAACCACAGGGTAAGAGGATTACTTTATGAATGGATTCAGCCTGTGCCACTCTTAAGTTAACATTGATGGGCTGACATCAAAATGGGCCGGAGCGACAGTACAGCAAGTAGAGCATTTGCCTTGCACGAGGCCGACCAAGATTCAATCCCCCGCATCCCATGTGGTTCCCCCAAGCACCGCCAGGATAATTCCTGATTGTAGAGCCAGGAGTAACCCCTGAGTATCACTGATTGTGACCCAAAAATCAAGCAAACAAACAAACAAACAAACAAAAATGGTAATGGTGGGGCTGCTGCTATTAACTCTATCGGGGAAACTACAATGATGCCAAGAGTAATCTGAAGCATAGGCAGTCAATCCTCCTCATACTAATCCTTACACCATTCTCAGCCCTCCTTTTCTTGCCCTCTGCATAACCCCTCTGGTAAAGGCTGATTTAAGCTACCATGTACCAGCTCAAGAGAACTCACACCCAGAAAAGTTTGTAGACTTTCCTCCTATCAGAAATATTATGGCATACTTGGCAAGCTATCCCTTTTGAATGAATAACTCTCTCCATCTCTCTCTCTCTCATGTTACTTTGTGAGACTTTCTAAAATTTTGTTGAAATATCAATTTACAACAGTCAAGAATATGAATCTATGCTATTCTATATATTGAGATGGTAATTACATATAATTATCAAAATATATAAAATTACACCCTACAAAGAGTGAATTTTGCTGAGTGAAAATAAAGCATTTTATAAAAGAAAATAGCACATGAATCTTAAAGTTATAAGGAGCAACTAAAACTATACAGCTGTTCTGCCTTTGAATAGTTTTGTGAATTTGGGAAAATTGTTCCTGTCTCTCTGAGCCTTAAATTTTTATCAGCAAAGTGGAAAATGTCTCTAGTGTGAAAAGGGGAGCTCAAGAGTGGGAGGAGGTAATCACAATAGAGGGCTTCCTCTCGCCTGCCTAATGCCAGTGAAGCAAGTGGCCCTGAAACCAGGATCGAAAAGTCTATATGGTATGGACCCTAAAATCCTGCTCTAGAGGGGTAACAAACCAAGAGACATGTTGATGGCTCAAATAAATGCTTTAATGTCAGTAAGTTGGCACTTTGGAAGATGGAAGAATCATCTGCCATCTTGGTAGAGTCAAGATGGTAGAGTCAGCTACCATGATTCCTCAGAGTAATCATCTTGTCTGCATGGTCAGAAAGAAGCAGTTTTCACTGGAGGGAAAAAATGGAAAGGCATATTTTTGGAAGTCTGAGTTGCAGCCTGGTGAGCTCCAGTGATCAATTATTCCCTCACTGAATGGTCCCTTGAAGCACACTAAATAAAGATTTCTGAGTAATGGTTCAACCAGTCCTTATATTTCATTTTTGGAGGGAGTGGACATAAGGGCAAGTGTTCCTGCCCAGAAGAGCTTGTTGGTTTTAAATTTTTAATTCAGCTTTGGGGGACTGATTTTACTAAGGCTCACTAAAGCAATTGTGAAGTTGTACTGATAACTTGATCTATGCAGTCTGGGAACTGGTTCCTACTATTTGAATTTTCAGGGATTTGTATTTTGTGCACAGACTTCGGGGTGGTGGTAGTAATACTCTTTGAAAGAAAAGAAAAAACCAGTTCTGATCTCCACATAGGCCCTAGGTTCATTGTCTATTCTAACAAAAGTGAATTTCAGAAGACAGTGAAACAAAATAGTTTCATTTAGGAAGCACAAGAGAGGAGAAAGAGTGGAGAGTGTCTCATAAACTAAAAGAATATATTTACACATTGCCTTTGGAGAATTTTTAGGTTACTCCAGGATGAAATGGCTATGATTCCAATGAAGTGAATCTCATATATAAACTAAAGGGTGTAGGGACTTCACACATTCTGGGGTTCATTCTGGATTCCCCCAACGATGTGATAAGGAAAGCCTTCCACGTTTTGTTGGCTTGGGGCTCTCTGTGTAGATATAGTTCACTGCTAAGCATAGTATTCAAATTTAAGGAGAAGGTCTTCATTCAGTAATCTTAGGGGTTCTCAAACCATGGTCAGGGATTTTGACAAATTGTGATTAAATAAGTTCTTGACAAGTTCTCCACAAATTGTGATTATATAAAATCGCAGTTATTTAGTTATTTGAAAACAGACGTGAACTTTTTCTTGGGTTTCTATATAATCACAAGAGCCTCCGTAAGTGGGAAATAGCACTTGTTATGCTCTGAAGGGCACCTGCAGTGAGGATGAGATTTCAGAGTTTCAGATTTTCCTGAGAAGATGACCATGAGAAATTCTCCAGTGGGTACTGTGCCAAGTCAGAGATGACTCATTGCCCTTTTCTCTGCCAAGGTCAACACAGTGAGCAAATGATTTCCAGGACCAAGGAGGCCTTAGGGGACTCTCACCCTAGCGCATAGTTACTTGAGTTTTTATGTGCATGGCTTGATTAATTGGTTTGTGAAAGGACAGTAGTTATTCCCAGATAGGCTTTTAGGAAGCACCTATGTTATTTGGTCTCTGCAAGAAACGATTAACTTTAAATTCACACTCTGCAAAATAATTAACCAAGAACAACGGCACTACATTATGCAGTCATTTTGAAGAAAAGGTCTCTTAGATTGCAACTTAAAACTTTAAATTATTTTGTAGACTAGCTTTGACTTTTAGATAGATTATAATAAAAGCAAATTATTGTACATTTTAATAACTGACTCCTTTAGAAAAGGAGGTCTGATACAAAGCTGATGACTATGATGTATCTCATAAAAGCTAATTGACAATTCAGTTCTTTAAATACCAAAAGAATCCATCATGGTTAACATTACTACGATGAATTCTGAAATAATTAAAGATGATTTACCAGCCTTTGCAAAATTTTGCTAATATTATACATACTGATGCAAGTTGTAAAAGAGATGAATACTTTTAAGTACCTATAATTGCCTAATTTGTAAACAGTTGTCATGTTCAGCACCTCTAGTTCAAGGGCATGTACCTGGTAGGGATGAATGCAGTAGCATGATTATGCAGATGGCTTTACCTTGTCTCTATATTGTCCTTTCTCTAGAATTTGTGTAGGACTTTGGGATATAATGATTTTATTATTTTAAATAACATGTTATTGTATTAATTTTATGGTGGTGTCTCTTTTCTGTACTTCTCTTAAAATATTCTCTTATAGGGTACACTGTGCTCTTCTTGACCTGGTTGGAGACAATTTAATGTAAAAAAAAATTCTGCCTTCATAGATTGACTAGAGGTTTGGGAGAGGAAAGGATAGATTTAACAATTAAAGGATTCATAATCAAAGGCCACAAAAGAGGGGAACTAGCTAAGTTGGCCCAGGTTATACAAGGACACAAATTGTTGAACTCAGGGTAATTCCTATGTCTTAAAAGACTTAAAAAAAAGAATTTTGAGGGGCTGAACTAATAGTACAGCAGGTAGGGTGTTTGCCTTACACATGGCCCACCTAGGTTCGATCCCCAGCATCCTGTATGGTCCCTCGAGCACCACCGGGAGTGATTCCTGAGCATTATTGGGTGTGACCCAAAAAGACCAAAAAGGAAAAAAAGAATTATGAGTAATGTAAAATTTAAGACTAAAAAAACTGTTTAAGAAACCAGAAATTTGCTAAAACAAGGCTTGAAATTACTTAAAGCTGGAAACTTCATTTTTAGAAAGGACACTGGCTGGCCATGTTTCCTTCCCTCTTCTGTTTAATTTGTTATCTTGCTTGCATAGCTCTCAAAATATTGAGGGTTGGATCTCAATCAGTGACTACTGACTATAGAAATTAACACGGCCTGGGGCTGAAGTGACAGCACAGAGGGTAGGGCGTTTGCCTTGCACCCAGCTGACCCAGGTTCATTGCCAGCATCCCATATGGTCCCCTGAGCACCACCAGGGGAAATTCCTGAGTACAGAGCCAGGAGTAACCCCTGTGTATCACCGGGTGTGACCAAAAAAGCAAAAAAAAAAAAAAAAAAAAAAAAGAAAGAAAGAGAAATTAACACAGCCCTACAGAATTTCAGGAGGATTTTGCTTTGCCTTCAGAAGGTTGAGACTCACGATTAACAGACTCTGTTCTCACTATCCTATTTCTCAGGCCTGAAACTGCAATCCCTAAGTTTCTTCTGCTATGCGGTATAATGGGCCCACTGAAGATTAGAGAAATGCTCTGAGTGATAAAGCAAATATATATGTTGAAGATGCAGCTACCTGGGGCAAGCAGCTCCCCCCACCTCATGCTGACTTTTTGTCACAGTTTGGCCTGTTGGTGACAGAGACATTAGAAGCAGTAGTAATGTTAGGACCTTTCCTTTTTGCAAGCAGAGTCCTCTTTCTGCTAATATGTCCTCAGGTAGTTAAATTTTATATCATTTTTCATCCTGTGAAGTTAGTACTGTTAGCTTTCTTTTACCTCTACCAGGTAGTAAGCTAGTTGAGGGCCAGAGATGGTGTCATATCCAGCTGATATAAGTGTTTTTTTTCAGGTTATACTGTCCTGCAGATTCAATGGACAACATACTATATATATATTATATATGTATATATATAATATATGTATATATATATATGCGCTTCTAGACCACTAACTCAGAACTTCAGGCCTTGGCAAATGGTAACTCAGGATGTTTTAATGTTTTAACAAGATGACTTACACTTATAAAAATGAAAATGTAAAGACATCAAAAGTTATGAACCATTTACTTTACCTTCTCTACACAACATTGGCTGAATTTACTTGACTAACCAGACCCAATGTATATGAAGTTTGCTGCAGAGTCTTCTACCATCCCCTTTTAATGACCATGGTAGCAGTCAGAGTTCATAGACATTTCAGCCCCATCTACAAATTGTCTCTTGAGAAACAAGAGTGTGGCATCGTTACAAAGACTGCTCGAGAAAATAGACAATCAACAGGATGATGATGATGATGATGATGATGATGATGATGATGATGATGATGATGATGATGATAATGATGATGATGATGATGATGATGATGATGATGATGATGAATAATTATCACTGTCATCCGTTGTTCATTGATTTGCTTGAGCAAGCACCAGGAATGTCTCCATTCATCCTAGCCCTGAGATTTTAGCAGCCTCTCTTTACTTCTCCTGCCCAATGGTGCCGCATTGGAGGCTCTTTCAGGGTCAGCGGAATAAGACCCATCATTGTTACTGGTTTTGGCATATGAATATGCCATGGGGAGCTTGCCAGGGTCTCCCATGTGGGCAGGAAACTCAACTCTCTTTAGCTTGCCAGGTTCTCTGAGAGGGAAGCAGCCACGCGCTTCCAGGAGCTTGGTTTCATAGTCTCTGGATGTTGGCCGTTGATGGGATTTCTTCATGCATGAGGCTCATCCGAATGTGTGGAGAGGGCCCTTGAGCATGGCTGTGGCTGGGTTCCGGAGGTCTTCAGCTACCGGGGCTCTTCTCGGGGCAGGGAGGGAAACTCAACCATCCCCTCCGAGGGGCCCCGGTGAAGACATTTATTATGTATATACATAAAAATGTTTATCTACCCACTTGTTCATAGGTACTTAAGTTGCTTTCAGATCTTGAATATTGAAATGAGCACAGGGGTACATAACATCTTTTTGAATTACTTATATGTGTGTGTTAGAAATAGATCCAAAGAGTAATATCACTGTGTTATACGAACTCTCCTTTTTTAATTTTCTGAGAAGTCTCCACACTATTTTCCATAGAAGCTGAGCTAGATGACATTCCAATCAAACGTGAATGTGAGTTCATTTTCTTCCACATGCCTGCCAGCATTGATTGTTTGCATGCCCTTGATATATGCCATTGTCACAGGTGTGAGGTGGTGTCTCATTATCATTTGATTTTCATTTCCCAAATAATCAGTGATGATGAGCACTTTTTCATATGCCTGTTGGTGACCTGTATATCTTAGGATGTGTCTATCTCCTCTTCCTATTTTTGATGGTATTTTGTTCTTCTTGTTGTTTCTGAACTTTGTGAGTGCTTGTTTTTCATATCTTGGCTGTTAACCATGTATCAGAAGCATTGTGTATGAATATTTTCTCCCATTTAGTACAATGTCTTGATTTTATTTATAATTTCTTTGTTATTGAAAGAAATGGCTTAGTTTGATATAATTCAATTTGTTTATTCCCTTAGTTTTCTTTGTCAATGGAGAGTCTATTCATACTTCATTGACAAAACCTCTGAAATCCACTTCAAACTTTGGAACTGAGTAGGTAACAAGAATAGAGAAAGAAATCTCATAAGTTTTAACCACAGGCACCAGAGAGATAGTATAGTGGTTAGCAAAGATTTCAGATAGTATTAAACAATGAAATAAAAATAAGCATCTTTAACAAAGAATAAAATGCAAATGTAGTGAAATAGGCTATAAAATGGATGACCTATCTTAACTCTGATTCTAGAAACCAAAGTATTATGGTTGGCATAAAATACAATGAGTGGATTTAATAGTAAGTTAGGCATAGCTAAGAATAATTGATCAATTTCATAGACCTGGAAAATTTACTGTAACATAACAAACTAAAAGAAATTTTAAAAAATCTTACAAGTGAAGATTCATAAAATTAGGTAATGATACAGAATTGAATAACGATATTGAAATAGTGGGGGCTAGAGAGAGTACAGTGGATAGGGTGCTTGCTGGAATGCAGCTGACCTGGGCTTGATCCCTGGCATCCTTATGGTCTCCTGAGCACTTCCAGGAGGAATTCCTAAGTAACACCTGAGCAATCCACAGTGGCTAATAAAAAAAAACCCACAAAACCAACGATATTGAGATAGAAGCAATATTTTAATTTTTCTGAAAAGAAAATAGAAAATAGGATATTGTCCTATGGATTTTCATGCCAGCAAAATTAAGAAAAAAGCATTTTATACATCATAAGGAAACACCAAAGACAAATATAAGATAAAATATCTATCTTAATTATATATCATAAGAAAATATGATTTTTATCTATCATAGGATAGAGAAAATATTTTTTAAAAATTTTTAAAAGAGAAAGAATCAAAATTTTTAATTTTTTAAAGAGAACCAGATTAGAGGAAATAGATAACTTATGAAAGAATTACAAATTAATAGTATACTTTTAAACATATTTAACAGAAGTCTGAAGACCATGTAATCAGTAATATCTTCACTGTGTTGAAAGAAAACACTGTCATTCTGGATAGCAATTCTAATTAAAAGAGATTAAATAGCACAGTTCACACAGATGAACTGTGATTGTAAATGGAAGGTTAATGTGGAAGGAAAAATCATGAGCAGAGAATGGAATCAATGCAAGTGAATTTAACATATTCTGGTTTTCTGAAACAATAATTAGAACATATTATGGGGTTTTGAAAGGATATTAGGATACCATAGTAATAAAGAGAGTAGAAAATCTCAAAAACAATGTGTGAAAGTGAGTTACAGAATAACCCATAAGTTATCTTTTTTTTTTTCTATTTGGGTCACACCCGGCAATACCCAGGGCTTACTCCTGGCTCTGCACTCAGGAATTACCCCTGGTGGTGCTCAGGGGACCATATAGAATGCTGGGAATCAAACCCGGGTCAGCTGAATGCAAGGCAAAAGTCCTACCCACTATGCTATTGCTCCAGCCCCATTATATCTTTTAAATTTTAAGAGCACTTAAAGTAAATATTAAATTTTGCTTATGATTACATATCCAAATAGTATGAGTATTAATAGAATTGGCAGAACACTAGACAAAGGACAACCATGAGAGCAAACTGGGTTCCGAAAAGGATTCAGTATGATCGACCATATCTGCATGGTGACCAAGCTCATTGAGGTTTTGCGAGATTTCAAGATGCCGCTCTCTAACATTCATCAATTTAAAGAATGCCTTTAATTCTGTTGAGACTGAAGCGGTCATCGAAGCCCTACCCAAATGGGGACTCAAACTCAGTACATTGGGATCCTCCGTGAGCTGTATTACAGATTCACCACTAGGATCTCATCATTCTACAAGGCAGTGATTGTTAGGGATGGCCCTGGACATACCCTGCCTCTGTCCCTGTAAACAGGGACTGGATGCAGACGGGGCCTAGGCACTCCCTACCTTAGTTTCTGTAAACAGGAACGAGTACGGGAAACTTGGCATGAGAGCGAGTCATTTCCTAACAGCCGACCTTGACAGGCAGCCAGCCTGGAAAGGGGGTCGAAGGGCCACCATGCTCTGGCACCTGGACTCGAGAGGAGACTGAAGGGAGGATTGACTCACATCCGCTTTGACCATGCTCAAGGCCACATCTCCTTTCCCATGTATCTCAAGGCTGAGATAAGGAACCAAAATAGTAAGAAGGAACCGAAAAACAAGTAATGTTGGTAAAAATAAAGTTTATGCATCTTATGTAACCTGCTGATCATTGTTAAAATAAGACTATATAAACCATCTTGGATTTCAATAAATTTGCTGTATGCTGTATGTTGCATGCAGTCCTCCCTAGCCCACTGAACTCTCATTCCCTCTTTCCCGCCAAGGTTCTAGTTGGCCGCGAGGGACAAGGCAAGTGATCATCAACATTAAGAGATTTGACAGGGCAATGTACCATTTCTTTTTTCTTTTTTCTTTTTTTTTGCTTTTTGGGTCACACCAGCAATGCTCAGGGATTATTCCTGGCTCTGCACTCAGGAATCACCCCTGGCGGTGCTCAGGGGACCATATGGGATGCTGGGAATTGGACCTGCGTCGGACTTGTGCAAGGCAAATGCCCTACCCGTTGTGCTATCGCTCCAGCCCCAGCAATGTACCATTTCATTGAAACTCTTCAGTGCCACCATTGAGAATGTCATGCTATGACTGGAATGGGAAGGAATGGGAGTGAAGATAGATGGTTGGCAACTACACTACCTCCACTTTGCTGATGACATCATTCTCATAACACCAAACATTAGCCAAGCAGCACAAATGCTGGACAACTTCGACCATGAGTGTGGAAAGGTCGAACTGCACCTGAATCTCACAAAGACAATGTTCATAAGAAATGGACTAGTTCCTCACATTCCATTTACTCTCAATGGAACGAACATTCCCAAATGCAGCAGTTATGTATACCTAGGTCGAGAACTCAATATGACGAATGACCTGGCACCTGAACTGCACAGGAGGAAGAGAGCAGCTTGGAACACCTTCAAGAACATTGAAGATGTTGTTAAGAGGACAAAGAACTTCCAGCTCCGGGTACATCTTTTCAATTCCCCCATTCTCATTCTTCCTGCACTAACATATGCCTCAGAGACCTGGGCTCTACAAAAATAGTATGTGAACACTATTCGGATCTCACAAAGTGGAATTGAAAGAGCTATGCTTGGAGTATCGTTTCACTCAAGTGAGAAAGTGAATCCGGAGTTCTGACCTCCATCGACAATTGAGAATCAGGGACTCTGCCTCATTTGCCAAGGCATCGAAAATCAGATGGATCAGACACATAATGCGATTTGGAGACGGCCGCTGAACTAGAATTGTTACCAACTGGATTCCACGGGACATCAAAAGAACGCCTGGCCACCCACCTATGAGATGGTAAGACTTCTTTGTCAAGACCCTGAATGAATGGTTTGAGGCTCTTCATGTTTCTGGAGCGAGCAGACACCATTGGGCTACACTAGCATGCGACAGGGACAAGTGGAGACATTACTGGTGCCCACTCAAGCAAATTGATAAGCAACAAGACTACAGGTGATACAGGTGATGAGTATAAAACTTTGGATTTTTGGCTTTTGAGGCCACACCTGGAGATGCTCAGGTCTTATTCCTGTCTCTATGTTCAGGGATCACTCCTGGCTATGCTTATGGGACCATTTGGGGTGCTGGGAATCAATTTCAAGTTGGATGCAAGCAAGGGAAACACCGTATCCCCTGTACTATCTCTCTAGTTCCCTAACACGAAGCATTTTTAATAGCATATACAACATTTTAGGTAGAGTTGGTCCTCTTAAGAAAAGAAAATGGGGAATTGTAAGTGTAACATAAAGTGTTATTTTGGGAATTCAAATGTATATGAAAGAAATATAGACATGCTTAAGGTTTGTTTTTTCACATAGCACAAGCAATCAAGCTCCACACATAGACATGGCTACAAATTCCTTCATATCAATAATTTCTCTAAATGTCAAGAAACTTAATGTCCCACAAAAAGACACAGAGTAACAGGATGGGTCAGGAAGCAAAATCCAACTTTATGTTGCTAAAGAGACATATTTAAACTACCAGGATAAACACAGGTTTTGAGTCAGTATGGAAAATATTTATACAAGGTAATGGCAGACAGAAAAACAAGAGACACTTATACTGGTTTCAGGCAAAATAGCATTCAAACTAAAGAAGACAATAAGAGATAATGAAGGATATTGCATACTCATTGTTAAAAGATGAGTAGATCACTCAGATTTAATTCTCATCAACACATATGCACCAAATGAAGGGGCAGCAAAGTTTAAAAGGCAATTGCTAAGAAACCTGAGGAAATGCATTGGTGGCAGCAAAATAGTGAGTGATGGAAAACATCAATATACCACTCTCATATTTGATATACTAGACAGAGCTGTAATAAATAATCAAGAGCCCTTAATGAGGAACTAGAAAAAATGCTCTTAATAGACATAATAATAATCCTCCAGCTCTCCCCCCACAACAATGACAAAAAATCCTGAATATACAGTCTTCTCCACTGCAAAAGAGTCATATTCCAGGACAGATCATATGCTAGAACACAGTTCAAACATCCATAAACTCAAAAGACTATAACTCATACAAATATCTTCTTAGAGCAATAAAGCAAAATTAATAGGAATCAACCATTTTTCTTAAAGTGGAAAAATATTAGATATGTGAAAACTAAACAGCAGACTGACAAATAACAATGGTATCAAAGAAGAAATGAAAAAAATTCATCAAAACAAATAAGAATGAAGACACCAATTACTAGAATTTATAGAACAGAGAAAAAGCAGTACTAAGGGCAATGTTTCTAGCTATTCAAATAAACACCAGGAAGAAATAAAGGACCCAAATCAATGATCTAACCTGTCGTCAGCTAGATAAACTATGAAAATAACAACAAATTAATCCCCAAACAAATAGAAAGCAGGAGACATTAGATTGAACCGAGAAGAAACAGAAAACCTGAATAGAACGATATTGGGTAAAAAAAAAAAAACCTGAAATGGCCAAAATGCACATAAAAATGCTTATATTACTAATTATTATGAAAATGCAAATCAAAACAACAATAAATGTCACCATACACCACAGAGACTGGCACACATCAAAAAGAACATTAGTGTTGGGATGTATGTTGGGGTCAAATTCACTTCATTCACTGCTGAGGAGGTTGTCAACAGGTCCTGCCATTTTGGAAAACAAAATAGACATTCCTCAAAAAACTAGGAATTAAACTTCCATACAACCCAGCAAGTCCACTCCTGGGGAAAATACCCTAAGGGCCCAAAAACACAATGGCAAAAGACATCTGCACTCCTATATTCACTCTAACAGTATTCACAATAGCCAAAATCTAGAAACAACCAAGTGTCCAAGAATAGATGACAGAACAAAGAAGCTATGGCACATATACATAATGATATACTATGAAGCTGTTAGAAAAGATGAAGCCACAAAATGTGTTGTTACATGGATGGATCTGCAGAGTACACTGAGTGCAATGAGTCAAAGGAAGAGGGACAGACACAAAATGATCTCTCCTTTTTGTGGGATGTAAAGAAACACAATAGAGAAGTAACTAATATCCAAAGATAATAGAAACACAAGGCAGGAGAACAGGTTATTAGTAAGATATTTTGTCACTGTGGGGAAAGGGGCTTATGTCAAAGAAGGGACAACTAAGAAAATGATAGAGGGAAGTGGCTCTTCTAGATGAGGACTGGGTGTTTTTTTTAACTCTTACTTTTTTATTATACTACACTTGATATTACACTTGATCTTAGCCAAAAGGCCAAGAAGTGATTCGGGAGAGCCTGGCAAGCTCCCCATGGCATATTCATATGCCAAATACAGTAACAATGATGGGTCTCATTCTCCTGACCCTGAAAGAACCTCTAAAGCGGCACCATTGGGAAGGACGAGTAAAGAGAGGCTGCTAAAATCTCAGGGTTAGGATGAATGGAGACGCTACTGGGCCCCGCTTGAGCAAATTGACGATCAATGGGATGATAGTGATAGTGATAGACTCTTTTATTAAGGAACTGTGATATTACAAAGTTTTTTTATAGTTGAGTTCTAAGCCTATAATATTTCAACATCAGTCCCACCACCAATGTCAAGTTCCCTCTACTAGTGTTCCCATACTCCCTCTCCAACCTGCCCCATCTCACCTGTCATCGGAAACATGATGAAGTTCCAGTGGTTTCAGCTTAGATCTCATGTTTTCAGTTTTGTTGAGTCTGTGTTTTAGATATATGACTATACCACTCACCCATATCACCAGTATAATTGAAGTTCTGCTACTTGTTTACCCACTTCTTCCAATTCTCTTTTCCATTACCCCCAATACCCTCCTTGATTTTTCTTCTTTATCCTTCCCCTTTCTAAACACTGGGATTGAGGGTGACCTAGATATCTCCCTTTTACTACAATACATTTTGAGGAGAGCTGGAGTGATAGCACAGTGGGTAGGTCGTTTGCCTTGCATGAGGCCAACCTGGTTTGATTCCTTCATCCCTCTCGGAGAACCCGGCAAGCTACTGAGAGTATCCCGCCTGCACGCCAGAGCCTGGCAAGCTACCCATGGCATTTTTGATATGCCAAAAGCAGTAACAACAAGTCTCACAATGGAGATGTTACTGGTGCCCGCTTGAGCAAATCAATGAGCTATGAGATGACAGTGATAGTGACATTTTGAGGACTGGGTTCTGAGAAGGTAAAGTGATCACTAACAGTATTATAAATCACAGTGCCTGAAAGGAAAAGAGTACTCACTGCCAGAGAGGCAGGTTGGGGGACAGGAGGAAAAGTAGGGACATTGGTAGAAGAGGGTGGGAACTAGTGAAGGAATTGGTGCTCGAATATTATACCTCTGGAATACTGTACTCTGGAACTCAATCATGAATAATTTTGTAACTTTGCGATTCACAGTTGTTTAATATATTATATATAAAGTCATTGGCTGAGAGAATTATTTTCTTCTTCATTGAGGTTGCAGTAAATCTAACCTAAATGTGACCTGTGAGAGGCTACCACATACTGACAATCTGAGAATAAACTCAGTTCAGGAAAACCAAGTGAAGAGAGGCAGACTACTTTATGTTAATAGCATTTACTAGCATAGATCCATCAAACTGTCCTTTAACACACTCCCAGCCATTCAGTTATATTATTCAATAAAAACCCTTTAAAGTATTGGAGCTCCAGAGACTAGGGGATAAGGCACTTTCCATGGTTTTATCTCTGAGACCACATACAGTCCCCAAAGTGCCTCCAGGAGTGATCTCTGAGCAAAAAGCCACCAGGTACCGGATGCTGCAGGGTATCCCATCACCCAAATATTTGATTATCAGTCATGTATCAGTATTTTACAATATTATGGAGTCTCAGGGGTGCAGCTTTACATCTCCACATATGTGTAATTGTTACCACTTCTACTACTAAAATTATAGTACTATTCATCCCCAAAAGACCCCTCTGCTCATTCCTCTGAACCTCAGCCACTTTTCTTTTAGTAACCACCATAGTTCTCATTGAATAGAAATTACAAAAATTAAAAAATATAAAAAGAAAAACAATTAACTTAAAGTTTCGTATCAATATCTATTGAATTTGTATCATTTTTGTATCATATTTCTAAAGAAAAGAATTAACTGAATAGAAACTTCCTAAGTCAATACAGAGGACCAACTAGTCTATTGAAATCATTTTGCATATTAAAACGGAATTTTAGATACTCAGTTCAAAGCCTTGATTTATTATTCTAGCTTCATTAAGTCCCTGTTTTCAGGTTGAATTAATTTTCAAACACCATGAAAATGTGTCAAGACTGTGGTATCTTTATTAGAAATGAACTTCTTCTAAACAACCGATTTACTATAGTCTCTCTGCTGGTGTTTTGCTGCTAGAAAAACATGAGCAAGTTTTTTTTTTCCAGGAAGGTTACTCTTCCTTTCACATATTCATTCTTTTTTCATTTGTGGATGGGTTATGTTGGTGAAATCATATGAGAAGGAGTACAAGATATTGTTTGATGACAAGCATTTTTTCTGTTAGATGCAGGTTAGAATATGCAGGTTAGATCTGAGATTATCCAGTGAGAAGAACAGATGCCAGCCAGTCCTCTCCCCACAGGTGTAAGTGTGACAACAAGCTGACCCAAACGAAGAAACAGTTTAATATTATAATATAATATAACTCTCATGTTTAGCCATCTATGGCCCATTTTGCTCTACAGTTACTGAGTCTCTGTGAGATGTCAGATTTGAACTTTTACATTTGATTACCTGGATTGGAAATACTGGCAAATAATCCAAAATATTATACTCTGTGTTGAAGCATAGGTATGACCTTCCACTGCTTTGTCTTGGCCTGTGCTGTGCTTGCATCCTTATTCTGTGTGGATGCAGGGAGACATTTCTCCATCTGGAGATTGACACCTGTCCCAGGGAGCCCTGAGTGCCCCCCAGTCTGCTTCTTTAAAATCTCATTCCTTTCCTAGCTGCTGAGGAAATTTGGCAGTTATTTGATTCCACATTTGAGATTATTCTCAGAGATCACTTCAATACCTCCCATTAATCGAGGAATAATTATAACTTTCATGATACCACCTCCAAGGACTGGGGTGAAAGTTAATGAAGTGTCTCCACATGCTCTAAAGCATCTTTAAAAGTAGTTGCTATTTTCTGGGGCTGGAGCGATAGCACAGCGGGTAGGGCGTTTGCCTTGCACGCAGCTGACCTGGGTTTGATTCCCAGCATCCCATATGGTCCCCCGAGCACCACCAGGGGTATTTCCTGAGTGCAGAGCCAGGATTGACCCCTGTGCATCACCAGGTGTGACCCCCCCAAAAAAAAAGAAGTATTTGCTACTTTCTCACAAAATATTACTCATTCCCTATTAGGTGGAAAGGAGATGACTAATAGGGAAATGATTCATAGAGCAGCAAAACAAATATCACTATCAAAATCATTTGAGAGGGGCATTTGTGAGATCCTCCTTGTTGAAATGCAGGTTCCCCACTCTAACTCTCACAAAATTAGATCTAGGAGTGGGTTTCGGGACCACGAAATTTTAAGAAACATCTCTTCACCTACCTCTGCCACTAGGGTGATGAGAATATTCAGCAAGATTTTATGATATCTGTATCTTCAGAGAGAAATAAGAAGCTTTGTTAAAAGGGGGCATCAAACTTAGCGTCTCTAAGCATGTGAAAATGACTTATTAGTCTTTTAGCATTAGTCAAGACTGGGAAAAATAATAGCTTTAACTTTAAGAGATGATGCATAGAGGTGGCATGCATAGCTTGCAGAGGCCAAAGAGAGTTGGATTTCAACTAAGGAGTGAGGCGGGAGAGCAAAGAAGCTACACTGAGATAAGATAACTGGAGTGTGCTTGATGCTGTCTAGAATCATAAACCTGAGGAAAAGAAAGAGCGTGTGGAGACAGAAAATGAGGTCCCTCCTGAGAAGTGGTATCTAGCATTGGCTGGGACTGTTCTGTTCCACTTTGGAATGTTGTGTGGTAGAGGAAGAGAGAGACCGCTTCTGCCATACAGACATAGTGGCCTCCCAGCCTGATGATCAGGAAGAAAGAACAAGGCTCCTGCAAACGGGTATATAATACCTGCGGAAGGAGAGAAAAAATTATAATTGGAGGGAAGGGAAAGGTTAGAGAATTAGATCATTATTATTGCAAGTATTTGTCATCCCTATCTGGGGCCTGAGGGTGGGTGGATTAGTCGTTTACTCTCTCAGGATACTAAGCTTTGGCAAATGAAATGCAAGTGAATTCTTCTTGTGATTTCAGAGCAGAAACATGCAGCAGTAGAACCCTCATAGGTCATATAATTGAATTGGGGGCTATGAAAAATCCAGCAACAGTTAAAAAAAAATTCTACTTAAAGAAGCAGAAATTCTTGCAAACCACAACACCTAAACAGAGAGAGAGAACAAAAGGGAATTCCCTGCCATAGTGGCAGGGTGGGGTGGGGGGAGACGAGACTGGGGAGGGGGGGAGGGATGTTGGGTTTACTGGTGGTGGAGAATGGGCACTGGTGAAGGGATTGGTTATCGAACTTTGTATGGGGGAAACATGAACACAAAGATGTATGGATCTGTAACTGTACCCTCACGATGACTCTCTAATTAAAAATAAACTAATAAAAAAAAAAGAAGCAGAAATTCATTCAAAGTTGAGGAACTGGAGCAATAGCATAGCTGGTAAGGCATTTGCCTTGCACGTGGCCAGCATGGATTCGAATCATAGCATCCCATATGGTCCCCTGAGCATGCCAGGAGTAATTCCTAAGTGCAGAGTCAGGAGTAACCCCTGTGCATCACTAGGTGTGATCTAAAAAGCAAAAAAAAAAAAAAAAAGTTGACCATATAAATGAAATCAAGGTTTTTCCAGCAGCACTCACCTGTATTGCAGTTCACTGGCAAAAGAGGGTTGCATGTGGAAAATAGTTTGAGAAGACCTGCCCTAGCATATGGTCAACATGTTTCTTTTTCGGGGAGACAGCTGACAAATTGCACACAAAACTAAAGTCAGAGAGGAGCTGGTTCTGCATGCCCCTACAAGTGACTACAATATATCTAGTTGCTAAACCAGAATCTGAACATTTGTGAAGGGCCAAAGAAAAAACATTTTGAGGTTTGTAGTCTATGTGGCTTCTGTCACAACTCTTTGAGCTCAGTCACAGAGAGCGACATCTAAACAAATGGGAAGGGCTTTGTTCCAATATGATTTGATTAACACAAGCAGACTTGGTCCTTACTGAGTTTGTCAATCCCTACACATCATTGGGATTTGAGAGTTCTTTGTTTTCCCTAACCGGCTACATTCCAACCTTTAATATGTATCAGAATCACATAGATGGCTTGTTAAAATAGATTGCCAGGACCACCTAGAAGTTCTGGCAGATAAGTTGAGGCAGGAGGAATCAGAAACATTTTGAACATGTTCTCCAGTGATGTTGATGCTAATCTTGTCATTGGATACTCTCCTCTGAAAATCATGTTTCATCTTGCTTGGTGCAGCATCTTTAAAATGGGAATAAGAATTACTGTAGGATAACATGGGGTTTGTCCTTTTAGCCTTGCCTTAGGGAACATAGTTTACCTTAAAGCAATGTCCTTTCTGTATGGACACAGGAAGACAATATTGTGCTTGTAACTTGGGAGTTGATTGACTCCAATAATATTTACTCCTGGGCATCTGCTTTCTTAACTCAGTTGCCCTCAGCTCCTAGCACTCCAAAAGCAGGGTCCCGACGAGGGACAGGATGGATCCAGGGCAAGTGGTGAGCTATGTGCTACCCTGGCATCGAGATAGGCCAGGCCAAAGTGCCACAATACTGAACTATAAGTTGAGAGCATGATCATGGACAATGCTGTCATGATCCAAAAGTAACGATGAGATTAGGATCCTGCTGGGGTTAGGAAGATTAACCTGGCCTGAGGACTGTGGTCTGGAGATGTCCTCAGGAAAAACCAAACTTTATATCACTTACTGTGCTCATACAGAATGACATTGCTAGAAATATTAGAAGTAGATTTACTATAACTATTTAAGTAGATTACTACCTCACACCCTGACACACCCTTGTTTGGACCTCCACCCTTGAGTGGATCTCCTTAGATGAGATTTTGTTAATTTCCTCAAGAAATGATCTTACCCTTCTTTGTTGATTTATTGATGTTAAACCCACCTTTGTGTCACCACCCTATGTAGTTTTCTATATGAACTAAGACTGTGGGGCACTGAAGGGAGATAGAAGAGATGGGGCGGGGGAGAAAGAGGACAAGGGAGACAGAGGAAGAAGGAGAAAGAAGAAGAAGACAGAGGAAGAAGACAGAAGACGCAGAGAGACAGGCGCAGAGAGACAGGCACAGAGAGACAGGCGCAGAGAGACAGATGCAGAGAGACAGACGCAGAGAGACAGGCACAGAGAGACAGGCACAGAGGAAGATCCAGAGAGAGATCGAGAACCGGGAGAGAAGCAGAGAGAGAGAACGAAATAAACTGATCAAGCAACCAGTTTGGCCTTCTTCCTTCCTTCGCCTGCCTCATCATCGCCATCAACCTCCCCCAGGGTGGGGAAGCGGCTGGAGACTACCGAACGAGGGCAGCAGCGGGAGAGATAGAGCCCCGGTGGGCCCTCTCCTCTTCTCTTTTGTATTTTTACACAATTACCGTGTGGTGTCCTAATTATGTTAATGAATGCCATGATGTTATTAGGCGAGCCCCTGGAGCTTTTTAAGTTCTAAGCAGAGTCGGCTGTTGGGTGAAGTATACCTCACTGGCAAACAATTACTTTCTTAGCTCCCTAAGAATGTACACTGATGAATGAAAGAAGGGCCACTTGCTTCACAGGTTTGCTTCATCAAACACTCTACCACAGGATTTATTTAAACATTTTTTGTGGTGCGTTTACCTCTCAAATTTGATGGTGATCTAACTTCCAGCTAAGAGAATACCTATTACTTACTAGATGTGGGCCTTCACCACATTGGGGAGGTCTCCAGCTTCTCTGAAGGCAAGAAACTCAAATCAGGTTTGATTCTTATAGGTTGACTTTAAAGAGAAAGTGAAACAATACACATCGTGTATGAGCATGGTCATCAAGGCCTGTAGGTTTGGAGGCTAATGGTTATGTGATGAAGGTGTGCTTGGGAGTACAGAGGCCTGATAAGTGTGTGATTTCACTTTGCTTTGGCATAATATATGAGTCTTGGTTTCTTACACAATGGAGATAGTCTATGATGAAGATAACATGCCTCTTTTCCATGGGCTGTGAAGAAAAGTGAGAGCAGATGCTAGGTTTTTGGAAACCATCAAAGGGTGAAGTCTCTGGAAGTCATGACCTAGGTTCAAATCCCTCTCCCCTGATTTTCTGTGTGTCATGCACACCTTACTTACCCTTCTGTGTATTGGTTCTTCCTCTGTCCCAGAGACATGATTAGAAGAGCATCTTCTTGATAAACCACTAGCAAGACTCACAAAGAAAGAGAGAGAGAGAACCCTTATAAGCCGAATCAGAAATGAAAAGGGGGACATCACAACAGAAACCAATGAAATTCAAAAGATCATCAGAGACTACTTTGAAAATCTCTATGCCACGAAACAAGAGAACCTAGAAGAAATGGATAAATTCCTCGACTCCTATAATCTCCCAAGGCTGAACCAAGAAGACCTGGAGTACCTGAATAGTCCAATTAACATCAAGGAAATTGAAATGGTAATCAAAAGTCTTCCCAAAAACAAAAGCCCTGGTCCAGACTGATTCACTAGTGAGTTCTTCCAAACATTTAAAGAGAACATTTTGCCAGTCCTTCTCAAGCTTTTCCAGGAAATTGAAGAAACAGAAACCCTCCCAAACAGTTTCTATGAGGCTTACATCTCCCTAATACCAAAAGCAAACAAAGACACCACAAAAAAAAGAAAACTACAGGCCAATATCCCTGATGAACACAGATGCGAAGATCCTCAACAAAATATTAGCAAATAGAATTCAACAACTCATCAAAAAGATCATACACCACGACCAAGTGGTATTCATCCCGGGGATGCAAGGATGGTTTAACATCTGGAAATCAATCAACATAATCCAGCATATCAACAAAAGAAAAGATAAAAATCATATAATCATATCAATAGATGCAGAGAAAGCATTTGACAAGATCCAGCATCCGTTTATGATGAAAACACTCGCCAAAATGGGTATAGAAGGGACCTTCCTCAACATAGTCAAAGCCATTTATCACAAGCCTATGGCCAGCATTGTCCTCAATGGGGAAAAACTAAGAGCCTTCCCTCTGAGAACAGGGATGAGACAAGGATGCCCACTCTCTCCACTTCTGTTCAATATAGTACTAGAAGTACTTGCAATAGCGATTAGGCAAGAAAAAGATATTAAGGGCATTCAGGTAGGAAAGGAAGAAATCAAGCTCTCACTATTCACAGATGATATGATACTATACCTAGAGAACCCTAAAACCTCTACCAAGAAACTCCTAGAAACAATAGAGTCGTATAGTAAAGTTGCAGGCTATAGAATCAATACCCAAAAGTCCATGGCTTTCCTATATGCAAATAATGAGAGAGAAGAAAGTGACCTGAGAAAAGCAATCCCATTCACAATTGCGCCTCAAAAAATCAAGTACCTCGGAATCAGCTTAACAAAGGAGGTAAAGGACTTGTATAATGAAAACTATAAAACACTACTTCAGGAAATAAAAGAGGACACAAGGAAATGGAAAGACATCCTCTGCTCATGGATTGGAAGAATTAATATTGTCAAAATGGCAATTTTCCCCAAAGCATTGTACAAATTCAATGTGATCCCTATAGGGATACCCTTGACATTCTTCAAAGAAATGGAGCAAGCGCTCCTGAAATTCATATGGAACAATAAGCTCCCACGAATAGCCAAAGAAATTCTTGGGAAAAAGAAAATGGGAGGAATCAACCTCCCCAACTTCCAACTCTACTACAAAGCCGTAGTCATTAAAACAGCATGGTATTGGAACAAAGGCAGAGCTGCAGACCAATGGAATAGGGTTGAATACTCTGACATACACCCCCAAATATATGATCATCTAATCTTTGATAAGGGAGCAAGAAATGTGAAGTGGAGCAAGGAAAGCATGTTTAACAAATTGTGCTGGCAAAACTGGACAGCTACATGCAAAAAAATGGGCTTAGACCTTCATCTATCACCATGTACAAAAATCAGATCAAAATGGATTAAAGACCTCAACATCAGACCAGAATCCCTAAGGTACATTGAAGATAAGGTCGGCAAAACCCTCCACGACATTGAAGCCAAAGGTATCTTCAAAGCTGACATGCCACTGGCCAAGCAAGTGAAAACAAAGATAAATAAATGGGACTATCTCAAACTAAGAAGCTTCTGCAACTCAAAAGAAACAGTGACCAAAATACAAAGACAATCTACAGAATGGGAAAGGATATTTATGCAGTACCCATCCAATAAAGGGTTGATAACCAGGGTATACAATGCACTAGTTGAACTCCACAAGAAGAAAACTGCCAACCCAATCAAAAAATGGGGTGATGAAATGAACAGAAACTTTTCCAAAGAAGAAATCCGAATGGCTGAGAGGCACATGAGAAAATGTTCAACATCACTAATTATCAGGGAGATGCAGATCAAAACAACAATGAGATATCATCTCACACCACAGAGACTGGCCCACATCCCAAAGAACAAAAGCAACCGGTGTTGGCGTGGATGTGGGGAGAAAGGGACTCTCCTTCACTGCTGGTGGGAATGCCGACTGGTTCAGCCCTTTTGGAAAACAATATGGACGAGTCTCAAAAAGTTAGAAATTGAGCTCCCATTTGACCCAGCAATACCACTCCTGGGAATATATCCCGGAGAGGCAAAAAGGTATAGTAGAGATGACATCTGCATTTCCATGTTCATTGCCGCTCTGTCTACAATAGCCACAATATGGAAAAAAATCAGAGGGCCCAAAAACAGATGATTGGCTAAAGAAACTGGTATATTTACACAATGGAATACTACGTAGCTGTCAGAAAACATGAAGTCATGAAATTTGCATATAAGTGGATCAACATGGAAAGTATCATGCTGAGTGAAATGAGTCAGAAAGAAAGAGACAGACATAGAAAGATTGCACTCATATGTGGAATATAAAGTAGCTGAGAGGTACAAGCTTACAATGTTGCGATTCCTGGCAGACATTTCTCTGGACTTAATTACTAGATACTAAAATACAGAAATCCAAAACTATGCTGCTGCTAGTGTGGCCTCCTGACTTCATATCTCTTCATTTTCAGCAATGGAAAACAAATTACCAAATGCTTTCTTTTCAGCAGATCGACTTTAGGGGGGAGAAACTCCAAATCAATAATAGTGAATTTTTTTTGTTTAAATATTGAATGTAATCAAAGTAAAGTGAAAGTAAAGTGAAATTTACCAGTTACACATGCAGGGTGGGGGGCTGGGAGGTGGGGAGAAGGGGGGAGGTATATCGTCATTCTTGGTGGTGGAATATGTGCACTGGTGAAGGGATGGGTGTTTGAGCATTGTATATGGTGAATTAATAAAAGAATTTAAAAAAACTCCAATAAATAAATAAATAAATAAATAAATAAAAACCAAAAAAAAAAAAAAAAAAAGAAGAGCATCTTCTTCCAAGGATGTCTCTCACAGCAATTGATGAGTGAGTTTCATTGCTACCCATTCACTAGAAGGAGCAGTACCAACCCTTTCCACTTCATTTTGACTTTATTTTTTTTTTAATGTTTTATTACATTGATTGAAATTCTGTGATTTACAATACTGTTTCTCATGCACATAATTCCAATATCTCCTACTTTCTGTGTGCTGTGACCCCATTATGTTACACTCTCTGCTCAGTGATGATTCTACTTTTTTAAAGATGCCATACATACTTGGTTTTTGACATCACTGCATCATTGTCATCCCACTGTTCATCGATTTACTTGATCGGGTGCCAGTAACATCTCCATTCCTCCCAGCCCTGAAATTTTAGCAGCCTCTCTTTACTCGTCTTTCCCAACGATTGGAGGCTTCTTTCAGGATAAGGAGAATGAGACATGTTATTGTTACTGTATTTGGCATATCAAATACTCCACGGGGAGCTTGCCAGGCTCTGCCATGTGGACGGGATACTCTCAGTAGCTTGCAGGGCTCTTCGAGAGGCATATATATTTATTTCCTTCTATGATGATGTGTCACACCACCGCTTTGCAGCTGCACAGTCCAGGAATATGTTCACTCATGTGTGAGACTTGCCCCGAGAGTGTGTAAAGTGGCCTGGAGTGTGGTGGCGGTTGGGTAATGGAGGTCAGCTGCCGGGACTGGGTTCCTTGGGGCAGGGAGGGTTCTCACCCCCCCCCCTCTGGGGCTCCCAGAGTGAAAACAGCCTGACACAGAGTCCAGTGGCATGGTTATGGTGCCTCATTTTATGCTCCCTTCCAGGAGAAGCATGAGTTCTGGAGGAGGGTGGCGGATGAGATTATGGTTTTTGACATACACCTTATATTTACAACTCCACTTGTATCCTAGTTAGAATTCCAAAGTGGGTTCTATGATTCCCCCATTTTGTAAATGGAAAAATGAGCCCTGAAAAAGTGACATAGGTTGGATGTGCCAGCAAAGATTGACAAAGTTCAGGTGGCATGATGAAGGTTGCATTCATTCCCACTTTCGGTGGAAGCCCACAGTCTCAGCCATACCACTGTTGTTTCCGTGCACGGAATATAATAGCATGCTTTAGTGACCACCTGTCTGTGCCATGGGGTTTTCTTTCTATGAACTTTCCTAGTGAAGCATTGCTGAGAGAATGTAGAAAGTGTTACTTAGTGAACACGGAAGTAGGTGACACTCCACTTGCAACCCTCCATGACTGGTGCTGGGCAGCGGCTTTCCCTTCTACACATGACAATTTGCAGCATAAACAGCTACCTTGAGGTAGGGACTGCTCTCAAGTTCCTCCAGCTTCTTGTTCCTCCCCACCCCCCTGCTGTTGGGCCTAATCAAATCATTAACTTCTTCTGCCTCAGCTACCTAATGCAGGCCTGGGGCTGCTTAAGAACCAGGTTGCTTGATAACAGTGGAGTTAACAGGAGTTAACAGTCCAGGTTGAACAGAGACTGGTTAGTCCTAGGCCAAGGAATAAGAAGTCAGATTTCCTTCAGAACAGGATGGGAATAGAGAGGCAGCCAGTTCTCTGCATAGTGTAGCTTGTAAGACTCCTCTGGCTCAAAGGACTTGTTTCTTTAAAAAAAAAAAAAAAAAGCCAAGGGGAAATGTGCCCCTTGTATTTCTTTTTGAAAGCTTTCTATGTGTTGGATGCTTTATGCTAGTAATTTTTATACCACTACCAAGGAAACTAAAGCCATATTAAGTTGGGAGATTCATTATTTAATTTCTTTGTTAGATCTCTGTGAGTTCAAGTGTCGGTGGCCAAGAACCGCCTCCCCAGCCTATCAATGGACAAATGGACGAACAAAGGACCAGGGCCACAGGCTGGCTGATAATTAGTGGCCATTTATTCAAGTCTCATAGCATTAGTTATTGAGAAATCATGAAAAGTGGGGTAGCAATTACACATAGGTGTGGTTGAACATTATCATAACAATGAACAGATGTAAAGCCCTTCCTTCAGGGGAAGTCCTTGTAGGAGATTAACTCGAGGACAAAATCTCATCCGGGGGTGGGGGCAGGGGCGCTGGAGCCATAGCGCAGTGGATAGGGCTTTGCACACAGCTGACCCAGGTTCGATTCTTCTGTCCCTTTCGAAGAGCTTGGCAAGCTACGAAGAGTATCCTGCCCAAACGGCAGAGTCTGGCAAGCTACCCGGGGCATATTTGACATGTCAAAAAATAACAAGTCACACAATGGAGACGTTATTGGTGCCTGCTTGAGCAAATCAATTGAACAACAGGATGACAGTGCTACAGTGCTAATAATATTTCTATTCATTTTGTATGGACACAGTAAGAGACAGATTAAGCTTAAAGGGTAGCTCTTCCTGAGGAAATCTCACTATATATCCCAGACTACAGTCCACAGGCCAGGTTAGTCTTTACTAACCCCAGCAGGGTCCTTATTCAGTCACTCCTTTTTGGGTCATCACAGAGTTTGTTCCATGACTGTGCTGTTAACTTGTTATACTTCTTATGGTGCTTAGTTTGTCCCTTTTCAATGCCAAGGTAGCTTATAGCTTGCCCTGGGTTCATCCAGGTTTCTTGCTGGGACTCTTCTTTTGGGGGTGTTAGGAAGTAAGGGCAACTGAGGCTTAAGTCAAATAAATATGACAAATACCGAGGAGTGAATATTATTCAGAGTCTATAAACTCCCATATTGCAAAAGCATACCATTAACTATCTTCCTGTGTTTATACAAAAAGGACATTGCTCTAAAATACACTATGCAAATAACATAAAAGAAAAATAAAAGCAATATCTTACTTTGGTATACAAAATCTAGAGACCTCAGAAGATTTTGACTTTACAGAGCTCTGTGCTGGTAGCTATATTTTGACTTGATGTTGTAAGTACAAGCTACAAATTTACAAACAAGATTCCAAATGGAATACTGTCATTGCAAACCTCATGCTTCTAATCTGTTTTGGAGAGAACACAGGGAGAACTGGGAAATATTTGAAAAGCAATATACTCAATTTCCCGTGGAGTATTTTTCTCATTTTGTCTAAAAATTAGGAGGGTGAGTAAGGGATGTGGCAAGCATTTTCTTTTTCTAACCTTATTTGCCATAGATGAATACCTGGCTCCTTATCACTTGCAGTTGGATGATTTTCAGTGTCTATTCAGAGGCTTCCAAAGTTCCCAGAGATATTCTATGCCAGTTGCCCTCAGAAGTTCCTGGATAGATAATACATCTTTGATTACCTACCCATCCAGGCCTCACTTCCTTGCTGCTCTACCTGTATCACCTGAAATCCCATTCACATCTACCTATGTGCATACTCTTGTTTCAGAGTTGGCATCTGTATTGGTATCCTAGGGATTTTTTTCTTTTTTTGCTTTTTGGGTCACACCCGGCAATGCACAGGGGTTACTCCTGGCTCTGCACTCAGGAATCACCCCTGGTGGTGCTCGGGGGACCATACGGGATGCTGGGAATCAAACCCGGTCGGCCACGTGCAAGGCAAACACCCTACTCACTGTACTATCGCTCCAGCCCCTCCTAGGGATTTCTTAATAAAATACAAAATACTAATATTAGTAATGATCCATTGGAGTCCCTGGGTGGATAACTTATGTTAAGTGAGAAAGAGGGAGAGAGGGAGGTGAGAGCCTTGAGAGAGGTATCTGCCTTTTTCTCTCTATTCACCTCTGCCACTCCAGGAATGGCTGGGTAAATCTATGATTAACAGTTTGCTGTGACATCCAAAAGAACAAAAGCAACCACTGTTGGAGAAGATGTGGGGAGAAAGGGACCCTTCTACACTGCTGGTGGGAATGCTGACTGGTTCAGCTCCTTTGGAAAACAATATGGACGCTTCTCAAAAAATTAGAAATTGAGCTTCCATTTGATCCAGCAATACCACTTCTGGGAATATATCCCGGAGAAACAAAAAAGTATAGTCGAAATGACATCTGCACTTATATGTTCATTGTGGCACTGCTTACAATAGCAAGAATCTGGAAAAAGCCCGAGTGCCCAAGAACAGATGACTGGTTAAAGAAACTCTGGTACATCTATACAATGGAATACTATGCAGCTGTTAGAAAAGATGAAGTCATGAACTTTGCGTATGAGTGGATCAACATGGAAAGTACCATGCTAAGTGAAATGAGTCAGAAAGAGAGGGACAGACATAGAAAGATTGCACTCATCTGTGGAATATCAAATAACAGAGTAGGAGACTAACACCCAAGAATAGTAGTATATAATATAAAGAGGTTGGCTTCATGGCTTGAAAGCTGGCCTCACATGCTGGGGGAAGAGCAACCCAGAAAGAGAAGGGAACACCAAGTAAAATGTGATTGGAGATCCCACGCTGGAAGGGAGATGCATGCTGAAAGTAGACTAGAGACTGAACATGATGGCTACTCAATACTCCTATCTCAAACCACAACACCCAAAAGGAGAGAGAGAATAAAATGGAATACCCTGCCACAGAGGCAGGGTGGAAGGGTCGGGGGGATGGGATTGGATGGGAGGGACACTGGGTTCATTGGTGGTGGAGAATGGACACTGGTGGAGATATGGGTTCTCGAACATTGTATGAGGGAAACACAAGCATGAAGATGGGTAAATTTGTAACTGTACCCTCACAGTGACTCACTAATTAATAAATAAATAAAATATATGACATCTAAAATCATGCTACCTAGAAATTCAGACAAATAAATAAATAAAGAAGTTCAAAAAGAAAAAACAAAACATAGCTGGGCTCACTTCCTCCTGGGCTGCACCCTGTCTTGATGGATGGCTGAGGCAATGTATTCATTTTGCAGAATAAAATCTGGGGAAGAGGTGAAAAAAGAAAGTTTGCTGTGAGTCTTGGTCCTTGTAGGAAAGTCCATCCTAGATTTTACCCAGACCTTCCTAGTCTTTCACCTTTTCCACTTTGGGGAGAAGTTTTGAGGAAGGATGAGAGAAAGAGAGGGAAAGAAGATTCACGACCATCCCCCCACCCATCCACCCCTTGAAACACACACACAAAAAAACAAAGTCTTCTTCAGAGTGGAGAGAGACCTAGTATATATCCCAGTATTGAAGTATAAAGGTATGAAAGTGCGCATCTCAAGAGGGCCGATGAAGCACTACATGGCCAGGTAACACATGAGTTCAGCAGTAACAAACAGGCACAGGTAGCACCTGGACACAGGTAGAATATATGCATGCTTTTTTGGTTCAGGTTGGCTTTTATAGGGTTTTTCTGAACCTGCCCCACATGGTTTTTTCACCTAGGTAAGTCTGTTACTAGGGTGGTTGCCAAGGGGAGGTGAGAGTAGTTGATAGTCTTATTTGATGTTCTTTTCCTGACCTGCTGGAGCTTCTCTCTGAAAGGAGGGTTGGGGGTGTGGGGGGGTCCAACCTTCTGGGTCTGCATTAGTGTAAGGTGAAGATCTTATCAGGATATAGTTCCTATATCCACAGGGTACATCCTAACAGCCTTAAGGCTAGTTGGCTTTACCTGACTGCCTGCTTCAGTAACTTGAAACAACAGAAATTTATTCTCTTAGAGTTCTGGAGACTGGAAGTCTGAAATTAAGGTGTCAGTATGTACCTTATACTCTAGCATAAAGCTTCTTCAAATATTTTTTCTGTGACCCTCTCACCAGAGAAATGCAACACAGAAAGACAATGCTACCAGAAGTATGTAAGTTCATTATGTTTTGCATTTGAATTGTTTTTGGTCACTGCTTATTCAGAATATTATAATTTGTGGCCATTTTCATAGCAATCTACATTATAGTTATGCAACCCCTTGTGGGATTTTACTACTTAGAGTTTGGGATGCTAGTTCTGTAAGAAAATCATTCCTTGCCCCATATTGCTTTTGTTTGATTGCAGCCCCTAGTTTTCCTTGGCTTGAAGATACATTACTCCAGTTTTTATAGGTAATTAGCCATATGAGAGCCATGGAGAAGGAAAGATAGAAAAAGAAAGTGTAGGAAGATTATTAGAAACAAAATTGTCTTATGACAAAGAAAAAAATAGACCTTGTAACTACAGCCCAAATCAACTTCTTCATAAAAATGAGAAAAATTACAAAAGTACACTTACAGAAAACACCAACTGGGAACCCAAAAGGTAAGATCCTTGTATATTCAGAAGAGCCTGGTGCAAAAGAAGAAAATGATTAGTACAGAAGCTAATCATTAGTACAGAAGCTAAGCATCCCAAGCATGGTCACACAAGCTTGGGATGCTGCAAAAGACTATAGTTGGCAGCTACATAAAAATTTCACTGAAAATGCAAAATCAGGAAAAGAAAATTGTGCTTATTGCAGAAACACATAGTCTTATTATGACCAAAGCAGTGCTAGACAGATCACGTAAGAGCACCAAATCACACAGACTCCAAAGTAAAGGGACTCTCTTCAGAGGCAGAACATGCTAAGCGGTAGAGGGGAATGATACTATAAGTCCTAGAAGTAAGTGAATAAAATAAAGGTCTTCAAACCTTTCTCAGGACACCATTTTCCCTTGTGCTCTGTATACTGTACTTTACCTGCCAGAATTTTTGTTTAGCACAGAATAAGAATAACCTAGTTTTGCTTTTGCAACTGGTATGTTTTTCTCATTCTGCTCCATGATCTGGGACTTCCATGAAGTTTGTGACTGTCACTTGACTAACTTTAAAGTTTTGTAAGTGTCACTTAATTCTACTGGGCCCCCCAGAAGGCACTTTTCTCCCTGTCCCTCCCTTGCCTATGACAGTCGCATGACATCTTATTCCCAAGTCTTCACTTGTCTTTGGAGTGTGTGTGACATTATTTCCAGCTATTGGGGGTTATTCAACAGTGCTTGTGGGTTATACAAGCAGAGATATAGTAAAGGGTATAAGGCACTTATTTTGCAGGCAGCAGACCCCAGTTCAATCTCTGGCACCCTAAATATGGAGACAAAAATAAGCCCTAAACACTTTTGAAAATGCCCCCACCACAGAAAAAAACTGACCACTTCCTTTCCTCTGTCCCACACTCTTTAAACCCTTGCTATTGAACTTACCATTGTGTCAGCGATTTTCTTTTCACAGGGTAATTCACTCCATTCCAGTTCTAATGCATCCTTATAACATACCTACCTCTTCTGCACATCCATCTCATTTTAGGTTCTTCTCAACAGATTGCATCACTGTCTACTGAATGCCTGACTGTATTTTCCAGGATAGTTCACCTTGTGTGGAAACAGACAAAGAGGTGAACTTTAGAAATACATGATATCAGGAGGATGCTGTTAAAACCTTAATTAATTAAAATACTTGGGAACAGATTATTTTAGTTAAATGTTGGAATCATTTGAGGCTCAGACAATTATTGTTATTTCAACTCTATTGGTATTCTTTTTGAAAGAAGTAACTCTGATTTACACCATAGAAAATCTAGTTTATTAAATAAAGTAGGGGGCAGCCCCCAAAAGTTATGTGCCTGGTCTGCCTCCCCAGCATTGTCTTTTACTACTTTCTATTTATTTAAGTACCAAATTGAGGGAAAACATTCTAGTGAATTCTTGGGCTTTGATAAAACTTGACTTATGAAGACAGTGAGAGGAAATTCCCAGTGTAGCCTCTGATAGTAAATATTGAAAGCAGATAGTTTTATTTTTTAAGTGCAAACCTCACCGTTATTTGCTGGATTCTTAAGTAAATCTAAACAGTCATTATTTCCTGAGTGTCTTAGTGGAGCTATGTGATGCTACCTGCTGTTCGGGACATCAGGGACAGAGAGGGCTGACATGCTTCCACTTACAATCACCTCACTCGCTGCTGTGGATTGTAGAAATGGGATTTAAATAATAATAATAATAATGAAAGAAAATCAATGTATTCTTAGGAAAACAGAGGAAATGTATACAGTTCTTTGACACTGAACTTCTGCAGAGCTCTAGAAGTATGAAAGCTTTCTGGAGCTCCTTCAGATAATGCATAACATGTGGCTCCTTATTTAGGGGGCCAGGGGGTGGAATGACCCCACTTCGGATAACCTTGCTGTGGGTCTGCTGCAACAATATTAGATTCCACAAGAATAGATGAATAAGGCACCCTTATTGCTCTCTGGCATTGAGGAAATTGAGGCTTCATGAGAATAGGTGGGAGACCGAAGTCAAATGGGGAATGAGGCGAGGGCTGACTCAGGGAGGATCTTATGGGCTGCCAGATCCCAGATGTTCCTGTGTGTGTCCAACATTCTATCCATGAGCCTTTCTGAAGCCTACCTGAGAATGATTTTAATTGCTTTAGTAATGAACTTAACAGAAATCAAATTTCCAAAGTCTATGACTTGCTACAGAAAGAAACACGAAATCAGAAGGGATGCTAAAATCTGTAGGCAGAAGCTTCGCCTCCTCAATATTGACTCATCGTAGAAAATATCAATGATATCTAAGAAACAGCACCCTCTCCATGCTTCTCCTGTCTCTTGTCTAGTGCTTTATCTTGGATAAATAATGTCCTCTTCATAGAGAGAAACAAATTTGATTCATAAGCCAAATGCGTAAGGCAAACTTGCAAAGAGCTGCCAGTGTAAATTCAAATCATCCCAGGTGTGTTTATCATTTTATGCATATGGGGGAAAAGGGATTTGTATTTAAACATTTAAAAACAAGTTTCTTAAAAATTGCTTTTGAACTGTGGGAATTCAGGGCTCCAAAGGGAAGCAGGAATCATGTCAAGCCACAAAGGGCATATTTCTTTCAGAATTCTCCTGTACCTTTTCTTCTGCTTGACTTTTATTTACTCCACATCTGCATTTGCTGTGTTTCTAATTAATATTTCAAAAGTCCACTTCAGATGCCACCCTTGTGTCTTAAACTTAAGTTCACACTGGGTTGATGAGACAACTTGCCTCCTTCCAACCCTTCCTGCCACCCTCCTCTCCCATTTCCTCCGCCATGAATTTAAAGTAAGGGAGCATCTTATTAGAGGAAAGTATGCCCAGCTCTAGCCATCTCATCTCCAAGGTCTGATACCGCCGGAGCCTACTGAGTTAGATGAAAGTCTTGGGAGATGGAAGAGAACGGTATTGCTTTAGGACTCACAGAGTAACAGATCATTGCAGGCAATGGTCAAACAGATCTGTGGAAATGAACGAAGTCTCTCCAATAACAACAGGCAAAGCCTACCTACTCAGAACCTACAAATACAGGGAGGGAACCAGGCTTCTCACTTGAGTTTGAGGAGTGACTTAAAGTTGGGTAGAAGAATGGGAGAGAAAATGAGAAGCGCTTCAGGACTGCCATTGTGAACTATCCAGAGGCAGTTATCTATGTGATTACTTAGAGGTACATACATGTTCAGGAAACAGGGTGAGACTGGTGGATCATATGGGCAGTAGATGACATGGGAAATAGGAATAGAGTTGGACTATTGCTCTGGAGTGATAGGAGAGGAAGAATCCCGTGAGGTACCAAGAAAGTGTATTCACTAATCCTTACCTCTAATTCTGACACCCCTCACTGTTGCCTTATGGGGAGGACGTGGGGAGTTCCTGTGGAAACCACAATTTGGGTACTGCTTCTCTCCCAGGGGTGGTCCTTATTTTAAGACAGTGTTGTAGGACAGGAATTCTGAGAGAATATAAGGAATGGTAGAGGTTTCTGTGTCTATGTGGTTAAAATTATTTTTACTCTGAAAAGCCTTATAGTAAATCGCCAATATTTTGTCTAAGCAGTATTCATTCCTCTGTTTTTGGAAATGGGATTTCATTTCTTTTCTTTTGTTCTGTACAGAGTGAGAGAGGTTGATAACTCTGTGGAATCAGAGGATACAAACCTGGGCAATCAATGCATTTCACAACTCTGACCATAAGTACATAAGTAACATGTGACTCAAGGCAATTCAATCTAACCCCATAATTTTCAGAAATTACTAAGCAAGGTATTTTTACTTCACTAATACTATCTTTAAAAGTAAATTATATATTTTTTTGCTTTTTGGGGTCACACCTGGCAATTCTCAGGGGTTACTCCTGGCTCTGCACTCAGGAATTACTCCTGGCGGTGCTCGGGGGACCATATGGGATGCCGGAGATCGAACTCCGTGCAAGGTAAATACCCTACCTGCTGTGCTATCACTCTGGCCCTAAAAGCAAATTTTATAGGATTAAAAACATGGAGCTTCTGGAAGCTACTCAAGGGAAATTGTGCTGGATAATGAGTCAACACCTAGAAAAATAGACAAGAGTTGGTGAAAGTAAAACTGAATCATGGTGATCATACTGTAGCTCCTGAATCTAGCCTTGCATAAAAGTCCTGCTCTGGGACATCTTTTTAGAAAGAACAATAGGAATAGTGTATGTTCTTTTCAGTTTCAAGCATTTTGAGTGGATTTTCAGTAGTTTTCCACCAGAGTTTTTGATTAAGACATCTTCCTTTGAGGAAACAATGGCACATAATTTACTCATCTCAATAACGGCAGACATCCTCTCTTATTTCTCTTTCTTCAGGACTTAATGATAAATAGTGATACATGGAGCATAGTGCATGGGTCAAATTTCTTATTTATACTCTTAGTATGCACTGATCTTGTTCCATAGTTCCATAGAGATAGAGATCTAGATGCCTGAGGCCCTGAGCTTCTGTGACTATTCCTTATTCTCAATCTCTGGGACATTGACCTTGCTGGGAAAGCATAATGAAGTGGAACTTAGGGTATATAACAAGCCCTGATAGAAATGGTGGGTACAGGAGACAAGTTTTCTTTAATTATTTAAATAGTTTGAGGGAAATATAAAAGAGTTTATTTTTATTGAGGAATATAGATATATAGGTATATAGATGTGTGTATGTATGTGATATGGATTTAAAAATTCCTTTTATTTTCTAATGAAGTGCATTTGAAACATTATTAGTGGTAGTTGTTTTAATCCAGACTGTGTGTCTGTACAAAGATTACATATCAAAGAATCAAAGTGGCAAAAAGCTCTGTTGGCATATATCTCATCCATCCATCCATCCATCCATGCACTTATCAAATTTTATGGCCTCATTAAGTTAGTGAAAGCATTCTGCTGGTGAGAACATTGTAATGTGGATAGAATTGGAGAGATGGTTAGACTCAGTCAAGGGCTCAGTTAAGTCTATACTCAGGGTTTCAGTAGGAATGGGATGAGGATGGAGTGCTTTAGTGTTCCTCTGGCTTTCAGGGGAAAGTTGGTTGGGGCAGCATTATGAAAAGACTAAGTTTCTTCAGGTTTTTAGCCATTTTCCATTTATGCAGGTCCAACCTGAGTTTATTCTGTGAAACTTTTAAGTTGTCTCTGCTTCAGGTAAGAGATGTTGGTTTAGAGTCTGCAATCAGCTTTCCATGTTTTCCAGGATAACATCCTGCACTTCTGGAATGATTACACTACTGGATCACTTGTATCACTTGTCATTCTGTTGCTCAGCAATTTGCTCGAGCGGGCACCAGTAACAACTCCATTGGTCCCTATTGAGTGCTAGTGTAGCCCAATGGTGTCTGCTCACTCCAGGAACATTTAGAGCCTCAAACTGTTCATTCAGGTCTTGACAAAGAAGTCTGACCATCTCATAGGTGGGCGGCCAGGCGTTCTTTTGATGTGCCATGGAATCCAGTCAGTAACAGCTCTAGTCCAGCTATCATCTCCAAATCTCATTACGTGTTCAGCCAATCTAATTTTCGACACCTTGGCAAATGAGGCAGCATCCCTGATCCTCAATTATCAACAAAGGTTGGACTCTGGATTCCTTCTTTCACTTGAGTGAAACGTGACACTCCAAGCATAGCTCTTTCGATTCCTCTTTGGGAGACCCGAAGAGCACTCTTATCCTATTTTCATAGGGCCCAGGTCTCTGAGGCATATGTTAGTGCAGTAAGAACAGAAAAACGGTGGAGTCAAAAAGATGTGCCCAGAGCTGGAGTTTCTTTGTCCTCTTAACAACTTCTTCGATGCTCTTGAAGGCATTCCACACTGCTCTCTTCCTCCTGTGCAGTTCAGGAGCCAGGTCGTTCGTCATGTTGAGTTCTCGACGTAGATACACATAACTGCTGTATTCAAAGATGTTTGTCCTGTTGAGAGCAAATGGAATGTCAAGAACTAGTTCCTTTCTCATGAACATTGTCTTCATGAGATTCAGCTGCAGTCCGACCTTTCCACACTCATGGTCGAAGTCAGGCAGCATTCGTGCCGCTAATGGATAAATAGACTTTTCCGGTGAAGGGCACCAGCTCTGTGGTCAAAGACAGGAGTCACTTGACATTCTACTTTTTAGATAAACAAACAGATGTTTCTATGGTTATTGTTAGAAAAGCAATAGGCACAGGAATGTGTGTGTGACTATGGAAGCTTACAAGTTTGGAGGGGAATGCAAGTTCCCAAGAGTTCAGGAAACCAGATGGACCTGAGATAGTCACTGCTCAGAGTCTAAATAACTTCAAGATATGCTTTATATTAGGTTTCATACCAGCAGTGTCAGCTCCTACCTGAACCAAGACAACTTCTCAAACAGTTGTCTGGGACATCTGCTCCTCTAACCTCTTGAACATTCCACAATAACCTCCTATTCTGAGCTCTTTCCCCCAATTTTATATTTTATTGTTTTATCTTTCTTAATGCTTTGAAATTATCATGAATCAGCAGCACTCCTCAGAGCTGACTCTTCCAGCCTCTGGTAAAGGTGATATGTAACATGGATGTTGACTATGCTGAGACATACAGTCATTGACCATGCCCACCTCTCATTTCCCAGGTGAGTCAGTAGGTACAAGCGTTGGTTGCTGTGAGGTGGATATGGCACCCTAATAACTCAGGACCTGGGCTGGAATTAGGATTAAATATATCTTTACTCTCATCCTGAGCCTAAACTAAGGCCTTCAAGGAGACTTTCTCCATCTGACTAGTCACCATAGTCCATTAGCAGAGACAACGTTCAAGCACAAGAAAAAAAAAACATTTCAAAGACCAGAAATCAGGTTTGCCAGGAATATCCAATCTGTGGTTGCTGCTAGAGAAAGAGGAGACAAGGTGAGTGGGTCTCTGAGTTATGGGAGAAAGAAACTTCTGAAGTCTGAGAGTTGAGGCAGAGCCAGGATATTAAGAATGGTTTACTTTGGATGGAAGAAGAGAATTGGTAAGAAAGCCTCAAAAACTTCCCAGTAGTTTGAAACTAAAGCTGCTGATGAGCAAGATACAGGTATCAAGAAGTTAAGAATTAAATGAAGCACTAGTTAATCCAAAATGATGTCATCCTATATGAAATGAAGTCACAGATTTTCTTTTTTTTTTAATTTTATTTTATTTTATTTTTATAACTTATTTATTTTTAATTAGAGAATCACCGTGAGGGTACAGTTACAGATTTATACACTTTTGTGCTTATACTTCCCTCATACAAAGTTCGGGAACCCATCCCTTCACCAGTGCCCATTCTCCACCACCCGTAAACCCGGCGTCCCTCCCACCCTCCCCAATCCCATCTCCCCCACACCCCACCCTGCCACTGTGGCAGGGCATTCCCTTCTGTTCTCTCTCTCTAATTAGCTGTTGTGGTTTGCAATAAAGGTGTTCAGTGGCCGCTGTGCTCAGTCTCTAGCCCTCATTCAGCCCGCAACTCCCTTCCCCCACATGGCCTTCAACTACAATGTAGTTGGTGATCGCTTCTCTGAGTTGCCCTTTCCCCGGAACGTGAGGCCAGCCGCGAAACCATGGGGTCAACCTCCTGGTACTTATTTCTACAGTTCTTGGGTATTAGTCTCCCACTCTGATATTCTATATACCATAGATGAGTGCAGTCTTTCTATGTCTGTCTCTCTCTTTCTGACTCATTTCACTCAGCATGAAACTTTTCATGCCCATCCACTTAACTACAAAATTCTTGACTTCCTTTTTTCTAACAGCTGCATAGTATTCCATTGTATAGATGTACCAAAGTTTCCTCAACCAGTCATCCGTTTTGGGGCATTCGGGTTTTTTCCAGATTCTGGCTATTGTAAACAGTGCTGCGATGAACATACATGTGCAGATGTTGTTTCGATTGTACTTTTTTGCCTCTCTGGGATATATTCCCAGCAGTGGTATTGCTGGGTCAAATGGGAGCTCAACCTCTAGTTTTCTGAGAATCGTCCATATTGTTTTCCAAAAGGGCTGAACTAGCCGGCATTCCCACCAGCAGTGTAGAAGGGTCCCTTTCTCCCCACATCCTCTCCAACAGCGGTTGCTTTTGTTCTTTTGGATGTGTGCCAGTCTCTGTGGTGTGAGGTGGTATCTCATGGTTGTTTTGATCTGCATCTCTCTGATGATTAGTGATGCAGAGCACTTTTTCATGTGCCTTTTGGCCATTCGTATTTCTTCCTTGGTAAAGTTTCTGTTCATTTCTTCGCCCCATTTTTTGATGGGGTTGGATGTTTTCTTTTTGTAGAGTTCAACCAGTGCTTTATATACCATTGATATCAACCCCTTATCTGATGGGTATTGTGTAAATATCCTTTCCCATTCTGTGGATAGTCTTTGTATTCTGGTCACTGTATATCTTGCGGTGCAGAAGCTTTTTAGTTTAATGTAGTCCCATTTGTTGATCTCTGTTTTTACTAGATTGCTTAGTTCCGTGTCACGTTTGAAGATACCTTTATCTTCAATATCGTGGAGGGTTTTGCCGACCTTGTCTTCAATGTACCTTATGGTTTGTGGTCTAATGTTGAGGTCTTTAATCCATTTTGATCTGACTTTTGTGCATGGTGTCAGGTCAAGGTCTAAACCCATTTTTTTGCATGTGGTTGTCCAGTTTTGCCAGCACCATTTGTTAAAGAGGCTTTCCTTGCTCCACTTCACATCTCTTGCTCCCTTATCAAAGATTAGATGATCATACATTTGGGGTTGTGTGTAGGGATATTCCACCCTGTTCCATTGGTCTACGGCTCTGCCTTTGTTCCAGTACCATGCTGTTTTAATTGTTACTGCTTTGTAGTAAAGATTGAGGCTGGGGAGGGTGATGCCTCCCATCATCTTTTTCCCAAGAATTGTTTTAGCTATCCTTGGACGTTTGTTATTCCATATGAATTTTAGGATTGCTTGATTCATTTCTTTGAAGAATGTCATGGGTATACATATTGGGATCGCATTGAATCTGTATAATGCTTTAGGGAGTATTGCCATTTTGACAACATTGATTCTCCCTATCCACGAGCAGGGTATATGTTTCCATTTCCTCATGTCCTCTTTGATTTCATGGAATAGCGTTTTGTAGTTTTCTTTGTAAAGGTCTTTTACTTCCTTGGTTAAGCTGATTCCGAGGTACTTGATTTTCTGGGGCACAATTGTGAATGGGATTGCTTTTTTCATGTCCCTTTCCTCTGCCTCATTGTTTGCATATATGAAGGCCATGGATTTTTGGGTATTGATTTTGTAGCCTGCAACTTTACTGTATAAGTCTATTGTTTCTAAGAGTTTCTTAGTAGAGGTTTTAGGCTTCTCTAGATATAGTATCATGTCGTCTGCAAATAGTGAGAGTTTGATTTCTTCCTTTCCTATCTGGATGCCCTTAATCTCTTTTTCTTGTCTAATAGCTATTGCAAGTACTTCCAGTACTATATTGAAGAGGAGTGGTGAGAGTGGGCATCCTTGTCTTGTGCCCGATCTCAGAGGAAAGGCCCTTAGTTTTTCCCCGTTGAGGATAATGCTTGCCGTAGGCTTGTGATAGATGGCTTCGGAAGTCACAGATTTTCATTGTCTCTTCAGAAAATGTTCCCAGGATTTCATGCTGTGGAAATAGCTGTTCAGAGAAATCCACATTAATGGGAGTCTTGGCAAAGTTGGGAATGTGCTGAACTTGGATTAGGAGAGATCTGGCAATTATAAATTTTCAAGTTGCCCTTCATATCTATCCAGTGAACCCTGAAATATGGAAATAAGACCTTTCTGGAGGCAAAAACCTCCAGGAGAAGCATAAAGTAACATAAAGGATTAAAGAAGGTGAAGCATCAATGGAATCAATACATTTATCACTAAAGTCAGTTCCTGACTATGACTTTGAAAGTGGTGAGATTGTTGCTGTATGTGCCACTATTGTAGAAAAACAGAAGACAGCTTCAGCAAAGTAAACAATAGTTATTATAACAGCTTCTGTGACTGTGGAGACTGTAACTAAGAAGAAAGATGGGTCCGCCCCACCAGATGGGTCTGTTTTTATCAAAGTCCAATGAAGCATAGCATAAATTATTTGAATCTGTCTTTTGACTGCCTCTTAAAGAATTAGGCATAGGGACATTTTCTCTGGAGAAACAGGACAAAACTCCTGTTCGTAAAATATGTTTTTCGGATGAGTCATATAAAAATTAAATGATAAAATTGTTGTATAGTGTTTATACTATGCTTTGATAGAGTATGGTTTAAACTTAAGATTTAAGGGGGGAGAACTTAAGATTTAAAATAAAACTGTAATGTTTGAGATTAAGAGCTTATTTAATTCATATCTATAAATGAATACATTTTAAAGACACAATTCAAAGAATTTAATTCTCAAATTGTGAATAACTTGGTAGCCAGTGTTATTAAAATGTTGCCTCTTCAATCAAAATGGTAGCCATCTCTCTAGACTGAACTAAGCTATATCCCCACGCTGGCTGAGAAGAAATATCCTTCTTTCTCGGGAAGAAACGTGGCGTGGTGTCAAACATAGTGTGATGTCCATTAAGCAAACAGACCTGGTGGCGTGGGAATGGGAAATAAGGGGAAAAATTAGGTACATGGACCAGCGGGACGCTGGTGGTATCTCGAGCCGGAGCCGATATCAGCGCAAGAGCTTTGGTTCCAGAAACTGCTCCCAGACACTCTACTAGACTATCAACTAAGCCAGAGCCCCACGCCGGCTGATGACGGGAAATAACCATCCTCTTCGGTTTTTTTTCCCTTTGTCAGACAGCGTGGCGATAACTCGGTGGCGCGGGGCAAGAGGGAAAAAGAAAAGTTATGTAACAAACAGCAGTACTTAATATCTCTATATGCTTAGTAATGGAGAATTATCAAATGCCTCATTGGCAATAGGACTGTCTTTTTCTTTTTGGGGGGAAACCCCAGCAACGGTAGTGAGTTGTGTGTTGAAACATGGAATGCAATCGAGATAAGCGCAAATGAAGTGAAACTTATCACGTATAAGGGTGGGGACTAGGGAGGTGGGAGGGGGCGGCAGATATACTGGGGGGGTTGGGGATGGAAGATGGGCACTGGTGAAGGGAGGGGTGTTTGAATATTGTATAACTGACATAATCCTGAGAACTTTGTAACCCTCCACTTGGTGATTCAATTAAAAAAAAAAAAGTTAAAAAAAAAATGTTGCCTCTTTGCCTTTTGCTTTATGATTAAAGCAAGCAGGCTATTTCCTCCCCACTTAGAAACAGACACTGTCAAACTATTCCATTTTCTATTTTTTTGTTTCATTAAAATATGTCAAGGGGCCAAAGTGATAGTACATTTGCCTTGCACACAGTCAACCTAGGTTCTATCCCCAGCATCCCAGATGGTCCCCCAAGCATCGCCAGGAGTAATTTCTGAGGGCAGAGCCAGGAGTAACCCCTGAGCCTTGGTGGGTGTGACCCAAAAATATGAATAAATTAAATTAAATTAAATAGAAGTTAAAAACAAGAACTTTTCAAAGGAAGGAAGTAGGTGCAGTACATGTCCATGAAGGCATCTACTGAGAATTGGCTGGGATAATCCAGAAAACTATCATGGGAGCAGGAGGGGAAGGGACACTCAGAATAGGGGGACAGCAAGACCTAGGGCATGGAGAGGTCTCTATGAGGCATTATTGTGGGGAGAGGAGAAGCAGAAAGTAAAGCACATCCCAGGCGTCAGGGTAATAGATTTCACAGTGATTCTGTGACACAGGCATTTCTTTTTCAGTTTTTTTTAATAAATAAGTAAAAGGGAAAAGTTGTATATAGGACTAGAGAGAGAGAATACAACAATATAGAATGCTTGCCCTGCACATGACTGCCTTTGATTTGTTCTTTGGCACTGCCTGTGGTCCCCGGACCCCTACCAAGAGTGATCCCTGAGAATAGCGCCTGAAATATGCTCTGAGCAAAGCCAACTGTGACCCAAAAGCCAAACAAATGAACAAAAAAGTTGTTTATATTTAAACAGTGTACAATCACACCTTCAAGCTAATCAACATATCCGCCACCTTACCTAGTTTACACCTTTTAATATGCATCTGGAGAATATTTCATACTGTACAGAAATCTTCAAATGTGCAATTTATCATCATGAACTACCGGCTTTCACATAGTGAATCTATATAGAGAGAAGCCACCTGAGTTAAACCTATTGCTGGAGGACCTCTAGCCAGATGCTTGAGCTCTGAGCCACCAGTGCCAGGGCCCGTATCCTCCCTACACCATCTTCTTCCTTTGGGTGTCTTCTTCAAGCCTCCCTGGATTAAGGTCCTATCTCCCTCATCTGTGAATGGTCAATGAGATCTTCTCTGCAACACATCCCAAGCCCAGGATAGCCTGTGACCTGCAAGCTTACCTTCCCATTACAGCAGCATGTCACTCTCATAAGTTTTCCTCAGTGGAACAGGGCTGTGTTTTCTATGTTTGGACCTAAGTCTTAATGCCCTATTGATTATTAAAATTCAGTCCTAATTGGTTTTCTGCAAAGCATATGCAAGAAAACAGCAGGCCTCTGGGCAGCACAGTATCCATTATTAATTCTATGGGGCTGGCCTTTCCCCGCTCTGAAGCTCTCACTTCAGAGAGCTCTGGAAAACAGATGTGCCGCCTACTGTGCCTCTCTCTGAACCCATCTCTAGGAAATATCGGCTCTTCTAAGAGGAGGAGATGGATGCGATCCACACCACTAACAAGCAACTATTTTTTATTTAATTCCCTGTCTGCCAGCCAGTATGTCATCCATACTGGCCCTCTATCCAGGTTGGAAAAACACTCAGGCTCCCGAGAAACTAGGTGACTAACTTTTATGAGGGGCAGGGCTACAGGGGGGTTCCTCAGTCTGTCTCCAGGAGTGGGTCAGATTCTAGACAGAGCAGAAAAATGCAAACCCATAATATATTTTTTTAATCACACTTGGCAATGCTCAGGAGTTACTCATTACTCCTGGCTCTGCACTCAGAAATTACTCCTGGTGGTATATGAGGAAACATATGGGATGCCGCGGATTGAAACTGGATCAACCGATCAACCCCGTGCAAGGCAAACATCCTACCTGCTGTCCTATCTCTTCAAACTCCTACACCCAGATTGAAACTGGATCAACCGATCAACCCCGTGCAAGGCAAACATCCTACCTGCTGTCCTATCTCTTCAAACTCCTACACCCAGAATCTATATCTGACACAGATGGTTATGCTGGAGCAGGGTTATGGGACAATCTCTGTAGCCTGGGACAGAGGTGGGCCACATTCTTTGTGCTAAAATTCTCTGCAGCAGGACAGGTCTGAGCTGCTCACCTCCTGAGAAGCATCTGTAAATAAGTGAAGAGTTTCATGCCCACTGAGGAATGAAAATGTCCGTTCTATGTCCTACAAATATCACTTAGAAGAATTCCAGTTTGAGGTCTATGGCACTAACCATTTAATCTGACATCAGGTATTGAGGGGATGTGGGAGTCACAACCCATGTGATATTTGTGTGCATATTTCCCATTTACAGATAGACAGGCTAAACCCTAAGCGAAGAATGTTGTGAAGGCAATTCTTTACATGTCTCTTCATGACTGCATCTTCTTTCTTGCCAGACAATGTAACCAGGAACCACAAGAATTTCTAGGACCATAGGACGACTTCATGGACTGCTCCATCAAAGCCGCTTAACCCTGACAAGGCAGGAATAGACTGAGTCCAACCCAGTTGATTTGGTTTTTCTTTTTATTTCTCTTTTTCTTTTTTTTTTGTTTTAGGTGGGCAGGGTTTTGGCGGGGGCGGGGGGTTGAGGGGCAGATGTTGTGGACCACACACAGAAGTACTCATGGCCTAATCCTGGCTCTGTTGAGGAGAGGCCCTTAGTGGTGCACAGGTGACTATATGTGTTGTTTGAAATTCAAACTGGGGGTGACAGGATGAGTACACTTACCACTTGTACAATCTCTCTAACAATTAAGTAAAAGCTGTATTTAGATAAGATGGTAAAACAGTGCGTGTATAGGTGCTGGGGAGTTGAGGCTCATAGTGGGATCCAGTGTAGTGCTTCTCTAGTGTGGAAAATGCACCTGACTGCTCTTAGGACCATGAACCTACAAAGACTAGGTTATTACTAGGTACCCTATGTGATGTCTTTTTTTTCAAGTAAAAACAGGTTTTATTTGGAAGTTCTGAGGAGGAGAGAGGGAGGGAGGGAGAGAGAGGGAGAGACAGAGAAGGAGAGAGAAACATACTCAATATAAAGCAAGGGCTTCTCTAGAGTGAAGAGAGAGCAGAGAGCCGCAGTACACATCCCAAGCTTCTCTCAGAGTGGGTACAGCTTCCTCTGGGTCTGTGATGGTGCCAGGTACAAGTCTCGTCAGACTTTGATTCCTGTGTTCACAAGGTGGATTTTTTCAGCCTTAGGCTAGTTGGTTTTATTACTTTCAAAAGCTCATTGACATGAGATGGGGCTTTCTTATCTGCCTGCTTGCCTGATTCATGTTCTCCTCTAGAGATTTCACCATCTGAAGTCTTTAAGGGGAAAATGGGTGAAGGTTCATCTGGAATTTCTTCACTCTGCCAAAAGAACTGTAGGCCCTGCCTGCATAAAGAGTGAAAACTCCTACTACCTTTTAATGGGGTCCAGGCAATGATTAATTGGGTTTCAGAGTTGTCAGTCTGAAAGTGTGAAAAGAGAGAAAAACATGAGAACTGGAGGAGTAAAAAGCCTTTTCTTTGTCCTTGGGAGGGCAGAGTGGTTTGCTATTTTAGAAAACACTCTCTGGGATGTTAAGATAGAAGTTAGCACTGTCTGTCACTGTCACTATCATCCCATTGCTCATGGATTTGCTCAAGCGGGCACCAGTAATGTCTCCATTGTGAGACTTGTTATTACTGTTTTTGGCATATCAAATGTGGGCTGGAATGATAGCACAGCGGTAGTGCATTTGCCTTGCACATGGCCAACCCTGGGTTTGATTCCTCAGCCTTGCACGTGGCCAACCCAAGTTCGATTCCTCCGCCCCTCTTGGAGAGCCTGGCAAGCTACCGAGAGTATATTGCCCACACAGCAGAGCCTGGCAAGCTATCTGTGGCATATTCGATATACCAAGATAGAAGTTAAAACAACAAAAATCAAAATAACACAATGCTACAGCAATTCCTATAGTATGAAAAATAATTTCTTAACCATGAATTTGGTTGATAGAAAAAAAAGAACTTATTGTGTCCAGCTTCTCTATAGACATATAAACACCAGGCCATTTGGTTATATTGGACCTGGTAAATAGATATTTAAAAATAGAAAGTAGTATTCCTTGAACAAAGAAAGTGTACACATATGCTGCCTTATCCCATGCACTGCTTGTGTCCACATAGTCAGTGCATGTGGTGCCTGAGCACATGTCACCCACATCTCCCCTCTTGAGATGTGTACTGGCGCTCTCTCTACCTTTGGAAAAGCCCACATTCTCTCTTGAGCACATTTCACTCTCTCTCCCTCTCTCTGTCTGTCTCTGTCTCTGTCTCTGTCTCCCTTCCCTCTCCCTCTCTCTCTCCCTCACTCTCTCTCTCTCTCTCTCTCTCTCTCTCTCTCTCTCTCTCTCTCTCTCTCTCTCTCTCTCTCCTTCCTTCTCTTTCATCAAAAAGACTCCAAATAAAAAACTTCACTGCCCATCTTCTCCTGAAATTCTTTTCTGAGAGAAAGGCAAGGACAAAGAAGGCCTGGGTAAGGCCTAGGACTGGCTTTCCTTTCCTGCAAAAAGCAATTCCTCGCTCCAGTCTGAGTCCACGACTCCCTGAAAATGGGTGGTAGGGATTAACTTCTGTGCTGAGAAGGACAATAGGATATCAGTTATGGCTTGATGGCTTTCTAGTGGGGCTGATGGGCCTCATGATATATGCCAAGAAGGGATTCTTCTCAGATTTTAGCAGTCTTAGCCTTCCCAGCTGGTCCTAGGGTGGCAGAGATGAATCAGAATAAAGCAGCTGTCTCCTTTCCACTTCACGTGTCACCTGTGGGGGCTCACCAATTTCAGTCCCATGTAGGGAACCTTGATTTCCTATAACTTTTCAAGTGTCTAATTATATAAGAACACTAACATGAGTAACATGAGTCTGGACCATCTTTTTAATATCTTTATCTATAGAACCTGCCAAAAAAAGTATTAGAACAATTCTGCAAATGTAATTTAAAGAGCTCCTTACAAAAATACATTTAGATAATTCAGGTTTTTTTTTCCTTAAGAGCTAACCTCAAACCTTCTACAGAGTTCTTTACCTTAGTTCTGTCCTGTAACTTTTCTTCACTTCAAAACTAACTTCACTTTAACAGGATTTCCTTTTTTACCCAAATAATGACATCACCATTCATTATCTTTCTTACATAAAGTATATATATATATGTATATATGTATATGTGTATGTGTATATGTATATATACTATCTCCTTATAGTCACATCTTACAGATTTAACTTCCTTATCTTACTGAATATAGTACAATTTGATGTCCCAAGAAATTTGGGGACAAGTTGCAAATCATTCTCTCATTCAACATGACAAAATTATCTCTGCAGTACTCTTTAAAGTTCTGTTGCAGACATCTCTGAATAAAAGCAGTAAATCAGTTCAATAGATGTCCAAAGTGATGTTCTCAATTAAAGATTATATAACATATACTACACTTGGCAAGAAAGTATTAGAACAATTCTGTAGATGTAATTTAAAGAGCTCCTTACAAAAATACAGTTAGATAATTCAGTTATTTTTCCTTAAGAGCTAATCTCAAACCTTCTACAGAGTCCTTTACCTCCAGAACCCAGCCATAGCCATGCTCAGGGCCACTCTCCACACGTTCAGACGACCCTTACGCATGGGGAAGCCGGTGGAAAAACCCAGGTGTGCAGAACCTGGAGCCAAGATCACCAAGGCTGCTCAGATCGGGACTGGGCCTCTTCCACCCAGATCTCCCATTTTCCAGTAGCTAGGCAGTAACACCCAGAGACTGCCCCTGGTGCCATGTAATCCCATAAACAGCCAACATCCAGAGACTATAAAACCAAGCTCCCGGAAGCTAATAGCCTAGTTCTCCCTCTTGGAGAACCTGACAAGCTACCGTGGTGTATTCATATCCAAAATACAGTAACAGATATATACATACCTCTTGGAGATCCCGGAAAGCTACTGAGAGTATCCTGCCCACACGAGCAGAACCTGGAAGAACCTGGCACACTACCCATGGCATATTTGATATGCCAAAAGCAGTAATGATAGGTCTCATTCCCCTGACCCTGAAAGAGCCTCCAACCATTGGGAAAGATGAGTAAGGAGAGATCGCTAAAATCTCAGGGCTGAGTGTAATAGAGATGTTACTGTGACCGCTCCAGTAAATCGACAAACAACGGGATGACAGTGACATAGTGATACACTTGTCAAGAAAGATTGCTCAATGTTATAAATTAACCAGAACATAAGTGTGTTTAAGAGTTTTAGCCTTAGAACATTGGTTTCTCGGAAAAACATATTACAGAGTTGAAACATATAAATTATCAGGAACAAAGCAAGAACTTTACAATTGTGGATAAAGCTTTCTTTAAGGTCAAGAAGACTAGGTTTGATACCAGGTGACAAAGCTACTATGGAATAAAGTTACTTTCATAGTAGCATGCATTTTCAACTACTGTGCAGACTAATTAACAACATAGCCTGAAAAGGTTTATTACAGTTATTACCCACAATTTTTTACCCAATTCCCCATTCTTAGAAACCACTAAAGTTAAAGCAGCTCTTGAAGTAGCAGTTGTGTTTTAAAATGGTCCATTTTATCCCCTCAATCTGTTTTTCGTAGCTTTCCTCTTAACAAGCATACAATAAGTTCCCTAGTTGAAGAACTCCTTAGAAGGAAAGAAGAAATGTACCTCTTAGTGCACTTCTTAGGTATATTTAGTCTCTGAAACTGCAAGTGTCCTCCCCACACAACTTAAAATGGGAGTATTTAGGAATGAAGGCCTAAATTTCTATACTTCGGAGTGGCAACAAGTTATGGAAAGGCAAAGCTCTGTTTTTCATTCTGTTTTTCAGTGTTTCTTTTTTTTTTTTCTGGTGTTACTATTTTTACTGGAACAATAGCACAGTGACAATTCCTCCATCCCTCTCGGAGAGTCCAGCAAGCTACCGAGAGTAACCTGCCCGCACAGCAGAGCCTGGCAAGCTACCCATGGCGTATTCGATATGCTAAAAACAGTAACATCAAGGCTGCCGAGATGTGATCCCGGGGGCCGTACGTGTGCGGCCTCACCGCAGCTGCACGAGCATGATTCCAGAGGCCAGCTAAACTACTTTTGATACTGACAGCTCTTTGCAGAATGTCTCCAGACTGAGAACTAAGCTGCAGCTCTGTGCCTGCCCAGGAGGGGAAAGGTCTCTGTCTCTCTCTCTCTTTCTGTTTCTCTCTCTGTCTCTCTCTCTCTGTCTCTCTCTCTCACCTTATCCTTGCGGGGGGGCAGGGGGAAGGGTGTGGCGACCGCCATACTATGAGGGCCACTAATGAGAGATACAAGCTTGAGCTTGCAATGATCAAATTTCTGAAAGTAATTTCCCTGGACTTAGTTGCTAAAATACAGAAATCCAAATCCATGCAGCCGCAATTGTGGCTGTGTGACCTCACATCTCTTCACCACAGGTCTGACTCTAATGGGGAACTCCTAACAATAACAGTGAGTTTTTTGTTGAAATGTTGAATGTAACCAAAGTAAAGAGAAAGTAAACTGAAATTTATCAGTTACCCAGGGGTGGGGTGGGAACGGGTGAGAGGAGATGGGGAGGGTGGAAGGAATGGGAGGTATACTGGGTTGTTTTGGTTTTTTTTTTGGTGGTGGAATATGGGCACTGGTGAAGGGATGGTTGTTTCAGCATTGTATAACTGAGACTTAAGCCTGAAAGCATTGTAATTTTCCCCATGGTGATTCAATAAAACAACAACAACAACAAAAAAAAAAACAGTAACAACAAGTCTCACAATGGAAATGTTACTGGTGCCCACTGGAGCAAATGGATGAACAACTGGATGACAGTTACTATTTTTGTTTCTTTTCTATGTTTCTTTAATTTCTCCAGAGGGAATTTTTTTCCTTTTTGGATCATACCGGGCGGTATACAAGGTTTACTCCTGGCTCATACACTCAGAAATTACCCCTGGTGGTGCTCAGGGGACCATATGCGATGCTGAGAATCGAACCCAGGTCAGCTGCGTGCAAGGCAAATGCCCTACCCACTGTGCTATTGCTCCAGCTCACTCCAGAGGGGATTTTAACTTCTCCAGTATAACTTTCCATTATCTGCTGCAACTTCTGTAGTGAGGAGCCTTTAATTCTTTAAAGTTCGCAGGAGGGGACACCACCGCATGCTCTGGCAAGGTTTCCTAAAAGTTCTCAGAGAGTCATTGGATTGGACATCTAAAATCAGTGACCTTTGTCCTGCACCTCAAATGTCCCTGGGGGTCTAACCTGGCCTCAGACACAACCACAGCTGCATGAATATTGTCCCTTTGGAAGATCTTACCCAGGTCTTTTGGGTTTTTGCCTTCAGCTCATAGAAAAGAATTTCAGGAGAAGATGAACAGTGAAGTAAAAAATGATTCTATTTGAAAGTTCTGAGGAGGGAGTTGGGTGGGGAGAGAAACACACTTAAGAGAAAACAAATGCATCTCTGAAGAGCCCCAGTCCACATACCAGTATTAGAGATGAAAGTACACATCTGAGAAGAAATGCAGTGACACATGTGCTTAGCAGATACACATGGGCACAGGCAGCACATAGGCTCATGCAACATATGTGTCATGATGTACTTTCTTCTTACTACCTCCACCTTTCTATAGGTTAGTGGCAACCAACCCATCTATTCCCTTCACGTGCAGAGTGAGAAGTAAGGAATGTTTCCATGGGAAGCATTATGTGAGAAGTATGACTGGAGTTAAAGGGTGGGATTTTTTATAGCCAGACTGGGTACCCCAAGTTGAGAGACAGTCAGATAGTATCCAAAAACTTTGTCATGGACCGTGTTGTAGAGAGAAGAAGAGGAAGAAGGGCAGGATGGTTCTGGATAGGAGAAAGGAAGAGAGAGATCCTGGAAACACATGTATAAAATAATTCTATTACAAGGGCATTTCAACTCTATAATAAAATCTGGAGTCAGTTCCTCTTCAAGACTAGAACTTCTGTTTTTCAGTTCTGACTTAGCTAAACATAGACTTTCTCCTGATGTAATTACTTGATTTGAAATAAAATCTAGATGCTGTCAGAAATCTTAGAGGGGTGTGTGATGTGTGTGTGTTTGGTTATTCTAATAGATCAAATTTCAAGAAATAATGGGATAAAAATAGAAGACAGCACCTTCATATATCACCAAAGACAGGCACACTCGTGATCTCTTTTGTTAAAGATCAGGGTAGCTAGGCAGAACGCCTCAGTATTTTTCTGCAGTAGTACTAATCTCATTTTAAAGATGAGAAAAGTAAATTGAAGATAGAGGAAGTAAAATTATTAAAGTCACCCATTAGATTGCTAAAAAAAAAAAATCGATCCCAGATACCTGTCTCCTCTACCAGTGAATTCTTGTGCAAACCTCAGAAATTGAGTTTGGTTACTGGAGATTTCAGGAAAATTTTATCTTTAAATTATCTATTTAATACTGTTAAATATTATCTCAGACTAAACTCTAACTAGAATATTTCCATTCTTAAACTACTGCTAAGATAAAGCAAATAGTAAAATATTTCAATATGTCACTTTTTATGCAAAGAAGTGACAGAAGTGATGCCTGAGTCTATTCTGATTTCACCCCAGAATCTGCCTCAGTTTTATCTTGTTCTTCTCAGGTAAATATCATTCCTATTATGATTTTTTTCTTTTTGGGTCACACCCGGCGATGCACAGGGTCACTCCTGGCTCTGCACTCAGGACTCACCCCTGGTGGTGCTCAGGGGACCATATAAGGATGCTGGGAATCGAACCCAGGTCGGCCCCATGCAAGGCAAATGCCCTACCTGTTGTGTTATCACTCCAGCCCACCTATTATATTTTTATTATTGTTTTGACAGAGAGTCTCTTGCCTCTGCACCTGGCTGTTTTCCCTGGGGCCCTCAGAAGGGGTGGGCTTCAGTTTCCCTCCCTGCCTCGAGCAGAGCTCCCATGGCCGAAGACCTCTGGACCCTAGCCACAGCCATGCTCAAGGCCCCTCTCCACATGTTCAGATGAGCCTCATGCATAAAGGAATTGGCAGAGGAATCCAGGTGTGTGGGATCTGGGGCTGAGACCTCCAAGCCTGCCTCTTCTGCCCAGATTCCCCATTTTCCAGTAGCTAGGCAGTCACACCCAGGGACTGCCCCCAGTATCCTGTAATCCCACCAACGGCCAACATCCAGAGACTATAAAACAAAGCTCCCAGAAGTCACATTTTATAGCTACCGAGAGTTTCCTGCCCACATGGGAGAGACTCGAAAACTCCCCATGATGTATTCATATGCCAAAACCAGTAACAATGATGGGTCTCATTCCCCTGACCCTGACAGAGCCTTCAATGAGGCACCATTGGAAAGGACGAGTAAAGAGAGACATCTAAAAATCTCAGGGCTAGGATGAATGGAGATTTTACTGAGACTGATTGAGAAATTCGACGATCAATGGGATGATGATGATGATGATGATGATGATGATGATGATGATGATGATGATGATGTTGATGATGATTGTTTCAGTGTATTTAGAAGATTAAAAATAAACAATACAGTAAAAGTTATTTCACTTCATTGCCCCGCCATTCAGTACCCAGCTTATGATTCTGTACGTAGCTAATGTCATCTGTTTCAAGTGTTCTTGGAAGTATATACACCCCCGACCTTTTATGTGACAATGTTTGTCATTGCCTTACTAATAGTTCTTGTCTACACTTGCTGCATCTTGAGATTCATCCCTGAATTTACATGTGTTTTTATATTAATGGGGGGTTGTCCAGTTTGAAATCAACTGCTATTGTAAGCAATATTTTAGTGAACATACTTATGCACTTGTAATTGTCCTATTATTCCTGTAAGTGGGATTCCTAGTACATGATTTTATCTTTTTAAAAGGTCCCACTTCAGGCTGTATAATCCGTTCCCAGTGCATCGGTTAATCCACATAACTCAACTTACCACAAATACTGCTACTGGATGACACCTGCATTATCTTTATGAAGTCTGATTCATGTGGCATCATCTCAGCTCCCAAAAGGCTAGCGGAAAAGATGCTGAATGACCACATTATCAGTGATCGCATTGCTAAATTCACTGAACACTGGCAGTTTATTACCCTCAGCAGCACTTGTCTTGCTGATCCCTCCTCCTTTCTGCTTGATTTTCCTCCTATGACACTTTTTGTCTCATTTGCCATTTGCATTTTTTTTCAATAATTGTCAGTGGTTTTCATTTTCAGATAAAACTTAACCTGGAAACTTTCAAAACCTTCAGATACTTACATAATGTCTCAGACCAATTCAATCATAAATTTTTTTCCGTAGGTGATCAGCAGTTCTAAAGCTTTCTATGAAGAGCTAATATATAACAAAGACATATGGCGACTTTATTGAGTGAGGGACTTCATAAAATTGCTCCTTTCTATTTTCCTTTCATTATATCATGTCTCAAGAAAATAGCATATATATTTATAGTTTTAATTACCTCCTGGACATGGAGAGTTCACAAATTTACATTTTTACCTTAGATGTTTTCATTGTACTCTGTAATTTTTGTAGGACCTGATTTTATACCTCTGTCATAAGCAACCCAACCTTAATATCATCATCTATAAATAATCTCATAAACTCGACCCCTTAAAATTGCTATTTTATCATTTGTTTTGGTGAATCTACCTGAATCCACTTGTATGGGTCATAAGCAGAAGGATACTCCATGACACTTCCTCTTCCTTCCTTAATACACCCAATGTCACAGCCGTGCAGTAGCTTTTTCCATGGTCAGTCAGCTTGTACTCTGCACACCCTCCTGTCTCTACATCACATTGCACTGGAGAGATCACAAGACACATTTGTGAATGTCTGCCCTTTAAAACCGAACGCAGGACTTCTGGTAACTCTCCCCTGACCACAAAAAAAGTTATCCTAGATTATAAGGACTTCCACAGACTCTTACCTGCCCTTCAAACCTCCCTCCCAACATGTTTTCTATCAATCTCTTCCCCCTTTGCCATGCATAAGCTCTTCCTGCTTTCAAAATATCTTCCCTTCTCCTCTTAATAAACTAAATTCTTTCTAGTTTTATAGGTCTTATAAATGCAAACGCAATGACTATTTCTTAGTTGAAACTTGGAAACTGTTTTTACAGATGGAGCCAATCCATTTCTCCTTCTATATGAGTGTAGTGTGTGTATGTGTATGGTGTGTGTGTATATGTGTGTGTAGACAATGTGAACTTTGGGTCTTTCATGTGGCAGTCACACATTTGCAGTTTTGATTTGCTGTGTGACTCTTTAAATCCATTTTTAGATTTAAATCTATCTTCAAGTCTATCTTTAGACCATAAGTCTTCTGAAGGTAGTGAAGGACTTTATTTCTATGGAATCATATCTCCAGCATTTTGTAAAATACCTGGAACCATATTACAAGAACCATAGATGCTGAAATATTAATGAACTGCAGGAAAAATAATTGATTCTCATTTTATAGTTGGGAAAACTTGAGACCAGGGTAGTCATGGGATTTGTCGCCACCACTAGGTAAGTTCAGGATCAGACTACTTTCAGAAGTCTCACACCTGCATCTATAAGGGACTTGTTCCTCTCTAACCATTTGAATTCTGGAATAGTTTCTTCAGAATGAGAGAATTGTCAATGAAATCAATACCGTTTAATAACTTCTAACAGCCTTGCATAAATACTTGAATCTATAGAGAAGTATTTACAGTAGCTGCATCTCATAAGTGAGATTTATAGGACTACTAAAAATTATTAGATTTCCTCTATGACAGAGCAACTTTCACAGGATACACTGCATAACTTCAAACCCAGACACTGCAGCGTGTTTATTTCCACCTTTTCAAAATGCTGCATTTCTTTCACGATTTAATATTTTCAGAGGCATTGTTTAAAGTACCAATTTCCCCCAAACATTCTGATCTTGTAATTAATCTCCAAAATATGTGACATGTGACTTTTGGAACTAACTGTTCCAAACACAGGAACTAACTGTGTTTTGGGGGGGGAGAGAAACTTCCCAACAGAGGTTAATTGTTTTAACTGGAGGCACGAGAACCAGGAAGAAGCAGGACAGATCCAAGATCTCAATGGAGTTTTGAGCCTGGTTTGTGTGTAGAGGGCTGGGCTTATAAATCTGTATTTCCTCCTAAATAACTATATTGCTAATATTTATATAACATGAATTTAAGTAACTTCTGGAATGTTGGGCAGCAGCGATAGCACACCTGGTAGGGTGTTTGCCTTGCACCCGGCTTCGATTCCTCCATCCCTCTTGGAGAGCCCGGCAAGTTACCAAGAGTATTCCACCTGCACAGCAGAGCCTGGCAATCTACCTGTGGCATATTCTACATGCCAAAAACAGTAACAAGTAGTCTCACAATGAAGATGTTACTGGTGCCCGCTCAAGCAAAATCAATGAAAAAATGGGACAATAGCGCTACAGACAGTGCTACAGTGCTGGAATGTTAGCCCTGTTTGCTCTCCACATTCCTTAATATACTCCAGAATTGCTAAAGGCTAGTGGGGTTTCTTCATCATTGAGGTCTTGACTCCATGACAGATGTCCAGGTTCTCAACAAAGGAATATCTTTGTGTTATAATGTGATTTTGTTTTCATTCCAGGCCCCACTTCAAAGCAGAGGCTTCTTGGACCAGGCCAGGGATTTCAGTAATGTAGTGAAGTGTGTCCAGGAAGGAGATTAGGAACCTCTCTGTGACCAAGATTTAGTAGTAATGTTGTCAACTGTCATAGCAATCTCCTCTATTCTCTTCCCCCCCCTTAATTGAATCACCATGTGATACATAGTTACAAAGTTGTTGATGATTAAGTTTCAGTCATACAATATTCCAACACCTGTCCTTTCACTGGTGCACCCAATATACATTTCCACCACCAATGTCCCCAATTTTCCTCTTGCCACTTCACCCTCAGCCTGCCTCTATGGCAAACTCTTCTTTCTCTCTCTTCTCTCTTCTCTCTTCTCTCTCTCTCATATTTTGGGCATTATGGTTTAAAATACAGTTACTAAGAAACCATCATGTTTGGTTCTTTACCTACTTTCAGCATACATCTCCCATTTATAACTGATTCTTCCTCACTCCAGAAGCCCTTTTGGGGTTCCCCGAGTAGACTTTATGTACTGTTATGGGTTCCTGTGTGCACTGAGTTAAGTTTCTCAGACACAACTTGACTATGGGAAGTGATAGGAAGGTGAGAATCACTGGCTTGGGTGTTCTGGGGTGGTAGGTAAATTAGGGAAGCCAACACACACATAGTAGCTGGATGAAATCCTTGTCACCATGACACAATGGACTCACTTTGACCTGCTTACAGATATTTCAAGTGGATGGAAATATGAAGTTTTTGTAAAATTTTCCAATTTGTTTTGTTTGTACTGACCTAGTTTTAAAATGCTACAGCTCACATACATCAGAAACCAGTGATCAGCCTTATATATGCTGATAATCTTAGGAACTATTTCACTTGTCTTACCCTCACGTCTTCCAGTGTTCTCAGAATCCGTTTTCTAAGATCCTCATCAGTTTTCTAAGATCCTCAGACAGCCCAAAATTCATCGGTGAAGATGCCTGGAAAAGGCTGAAAGGTGGAGGACGAGCAACTGGGTGAGGACATGGAAGGAGTAGGGTTAGCTGCAATGCATGTGTCACTCTCTAGTGCCCCCAAGCCCGATCTTCTTGCAGTGGCTTATTCTCTGTCACTTGTGTTCTATTTATTAATCTTGTAAGTTAGGAGAGCTTCCTGCTGCAGGGAAAACTGGAAGAAATGAATGCTAAGTAACAAGTGCCAGAACATTTGAACTAGCTACAGTGGACTCTGAAGTGGAAACGGATAGATTCTGAGTAGAGCAGCTTGTCTGTCTTCCTGCTATGAGGATGCTAAGGGGTTGATAGGTGGTTACAACCCCTAATAGCATGGCTTGTGAGCCCAATATTGGAGAGAAATAAGTTCCTTAAAATTGGCACTCTCCAGCTGGATTTTTCTGTCAGTTATAAAAGATGAACTTATAGACAGTGCTGGGGCTCATGCATAGACTTAACTCTCAGCTACACAGGGCAGGGGAAGTCTTTCTGTCAAATATCAGGGTAAAATTGGGAATATTAGTCTATTGGTCTATGTGGTCTTTCAGCTTGAGGATTCCATGCTTTTGTGTACAGAGACTTTTTATTTAGTATCACAGAGTCTGAGGTGGCTAGGTTGTCAAGGTTGTTTTGTCTTACATCTCTCCTTTAGAGATAAATCTTAGGACCAGGCAATTTAGCAAAGTTAATTTAACTTACTGATACCTTCCTTTGAGGCAATCTACACTTAATGGATGGGGAATGGTATTTGTCCCAAATCAGCAGGTAAGTTAGAGGAAGAACCAAATATCAGTCATCAAGTATGAAAAGCCAATGTCTGCATAGTTCCTAGGATTAGAACTTCTCATAATTAATATAAACATGTCTGGGCACCTGCTATGGGGTAGACACTACAGACATAACAAGAAATGTGATAAAAACATGTTCTTCACACAATTTTAACATAAATTATAAAGTGATATGGTTCTTTTTCATTGAATCACTGTAAGATATGAGATATACAATTACAAAGTTGTTCTTGATTGGGTTTCAGTCATATAATGTTCCAACACCCGTCTCTTCACCAGTGTATATTTCTCACCACCAATGTCCCCAGTTTCCCTCCCACCCACCCCCCACCTGCCTCTATAGCAGGCACTTTTCTTCTCTTTCTCTCTCTCTCTCTCTCTCTCTCTCTCTCTCTCTCTCTCACACACACACACACACACACACACACACACACTCTCCTCTCTATCTCCTTTTGGGCATTATGGTTTGCAATACAAATACTGAACATTATCATGTATATCCCTTTCATCTTTTCAACACTCAGTTCTTGTCCAGAATGATCATTTCAATCTATTAATTTCATACTGGTCCTTTCTCTATCCTAACTGCCCTTTGCTCCCCACACACTTGTGGCAAGCTTCCAACCATTGATCAGTCCTCCTGACCCGTTTTCTCTGGCCTTTGCTATTAGTCTCATACTATTTTTTAATATCCTACAGATGAGGGCAGTCATTCTATATCTTCCTCTCTCTTTCTGACTCATTTCACTCAGCATGATACTCTCCATGTCCATCCATTGATAAAAAAAAAATAATGACTTCATTTTCTCTAACAGCTGCATAGCATTCCATTGTGGAGATGTACCATGGTTTCTTTATCCAGTCATCTGTTCTCGGCACTCAGGTTATTTCCAGATGAGTTGGCATTGTTTGCGAGGTTAATCCTCAAAATACCCTCACTCTGAATGAACTTTCGAGGACTAAAATTTAGAGACTCAAAATAACACAAATATCATGAATAATTTATGCAGATAAAGGAACTTAGATTGGGAATTTAACAGGATAATGTACCAACCAGAGATTGTACCTAGAAATTAGGGGGCAATTTTTCCCATATCTAGTTAATGCTTTCCTTTGTCCTCTTAGCACCACCTTGATATCGGTGGGCCCCACGGATGGCTCAGGCGAAGTGGGGAGGAGAAAGATAGTCACTTTCTCCTGATCTGATTCTGCCACCCATGATTCAGGGTTACTGGGTTCTTATCTTGCCTTGTAGAAAGAAATTTCAGGAGTAGACAGCAGTGAAACTACAGTTTTTATTGGAGGTTTCGAAGGGAAGGAGGGAGAGAAAGTGGAAGAGAGAGTGGAGAGTAACATGCTCAAGAGTGAACCCTGGCTTCTCCAAGGGCAGAAAGAACCCTTACGCACATCCCAATATTAGACATGAAAGCATGAAAGTACACATCTCAAGAAGGAAGATGCAGGCAACACATGTGCTCGGGCAACACATGTGCTCAGTCACATAGGCACAAGCAGCACATGGACTCGGGCAGCATATGTTCACCCTTCCTTTGTTCAAGGTGGCTTTTACAAGGTTTTTCCAACTTGCCCCCATGTGGGGCTTCTTCCTAGGTAAAAATCTGTTGCTAAGGAGGTTACCAGGGAGGTTGGGAGTAGTGATGGTCTTCTTTGAAATTTCTTTCCTGGCCTTTTGTTTCTATGGGAGATTTTCTGGGTCTGTTGCTGGAGATAGGTGAGGGTCTTATTAGGCCTTTTTTTTTCCTGTTTTCTGCAAGGTCAGCTTTTGCCATTGCCTGGGGAGGGGTCCTTCCCTATTCTGTCTACATCAACCTGAGTGTATATCCAGGAAAAACCCCTGAGCATCACAAGTGTGGCCCCAAAATTTTAAAATATGAGAGAGAATACCTTCTATTCTCTGTTGAATACTTGAATAGAAAAATATCTCTTATTCAAGGCAATGTAGGGAATTTTATAAAGATATTTAATATTTCAGTGAAGAGAAGCAAATATAAAAATACTGTTTGTTTATTAGTATCATTAGAATAGGAAAAAAAACATCTCAGATGTGCTTGAGCATTTTATCGCTGCAGATGATGTCTTTCAAAACATCTTAAAATTAATCCACTGGGTAATACTCCAATTACCACCAGGCTAAGTTACTCTGGGAAGGCACGGCAAGCTGCTACATTTTGATGATATGTACTTTATTCATTGGGTTATAATAAGAATCTTACCATTTCCCATAACAGTGCCATTTCATATCCCTCCAGCAAATGAGCCAAGGTTCCAATAGGTGTAAAATTCTTCATCAGCATATGCATGAGAAGCAGAATCACACCTCAAATATTTAAGATAAAGCTTCTTAATAACAGCATGAAATCAAAACAGGTGTTAAATTACTATAGAACTTGTGCCCAAATGTGAATGTTCCTGACTGATGGTGACATCTCTGTCACAGAGATGGGGGATCTGATCCTAAGTCAAACTTGGCCGACTCTGGGATTAAGGTAAATGAGGACAACAAAAAAGTGGGAAATAAGAACTGCTTTTTTGGGTGTGGCAGCTGATGTCCACCACTCTGACCTCTCTGCCTGCATCATCTGGATCATAAACTTCTAAAACATGGTTCTATTTACTTCTTTGAATTACTTGATTATTTACATAACCTCTTCTGGTAAAACAGTACCTTCTGACCTTGGGGAAATGACCTGTATTTCACTATTTTGAGGTTCACCCAAATTGTCGGTCAAAGCATCCTACCACCCTTATCCCATTGGGTAATAGACAGGCATATTGCAAAAACTAGCTCGATTCATTTCTCTTTTGGTACTTTGACTATCCAGTGACATTGAGACCAGGATGGAAGAAATGGGTAAGGTTAGCTGTTAATTAATTATAGCTTCCTGGGTCCCTGGAGTGACCCCTATTTATGTCTCTATTATATTTGTTCATCCAGATGTTCTGTGACTTGGTGCGTTCTCTAAGTTATTGCAATTAAATTACACTTTTGCCTAAGTTAAGCAGAATTGATTTCTGTTGTTTGCAATTAAAGAACCTTGACTGATATAAAATCACAGTGACAAAAGCAACAGAAACAGATGTTGTTTATTAAGTGCTAAAGCTTTTATTAAGAGCTGTTTATAAGCTTTACAGATGTTACCTCATACATGACATTCTAAAAAGGTATTATTATTCCTTTCTTATTCTATAGGATAATTAGAGTCCTAAGTCTCCCAGACAAAAGATTCTTCAAAGCCCTATTTTTGGGATACTTATAAGGCCCTATTTGGGATTCCCAATTTACTTTTCAAAAACTTGTCAAGCTTCTACACTTAGGGAAAAGAGAAACTCAGAGGGCCAGAGTGATAGTACAACTGGTAGGGTTGTACTGGTAGGGTTGTACAACTGACCTTGCACGCAACTGACCTGGATTTGATTTCCCACACCCCATATGGTCCTCCAACTCTGCCAGGAATAAATCCTGAGTGCAGAGCCAGGAGTAAGTCCTGAGCAGCACAAAACACATAAAAAAAGAGAAACTTAAAAATTCTCTCCATTAATACTGTATGACTGAAATCCAATCATGAACAGCTTTGTAATGGTCTATCTCACAGTGATTCAATTTTTAAAAGTTTAAAAAATATTTTTTTCCATTACATGACAACAGATGGACCTAGAATCTTAGGAAGGTCTTTCTTCTGAATCAGTTATTCTCAGAAATCAAGGAAACTTCAGTGGGGGAAAAAAAATGAACTCTTAGTAGAGTAAGTAGAGAACTCTCTACAGAGAGTCAAATGCTAGTGATTAGAGAATGAGCAGAAACTTCCAGGATGGAATGAAATGAAAAATGGAGCTGGCTGAAGATTTGTTTGCAAAACAGATCTATTCAAAGGCAAAAACAGTGAATCTGGCAGAAAGTCTTTCAGGGCTAGCAGTAGGCTAGCTGTAGACAAAACTATTCAATTACCAACTGAACTGTTAATTCAATTCAAATGTTAACATAAACTGAATACAAATGAAAACAGGTAAATGGATTACTCTAAGAGGCACTTGAGATTTGGAACACTGTTGGAGGGATTACCCGTCAGAGACTCACTGGTGGAATTTGGGGGCCTCTGAAAAATGGTGATGGAATTTATTTGAAGGCCACAGAAATTTCTGGTAAAATGAGTGCACATTTAACTCTTTATATTTACTGAGAATTGTTGGTGTTCAACCAGACTGTTAGGATGAGCCTGTGGAGACTGACCTGCGAGCGGGCAGAAACACAGGCCCCATGAAGATGGGCGAGCCATGACTCATGTGTCCGGATTGGTCTGGACAGGGTAAACATCTCTTCCTTGTACTGCCTTTTAGCTCTTAGTATTACATAGAAGCAATATTCCCTTTCTCACAGACCCCTAACCCAGCTCAGCTTTGGAATACAGACATTCTCCCACATCCCCTTATCACTGCAGGTGCAAGGGGCTGTAGCTCATGGTACCAGCCTACTTGGCCTTGCATTCCTCCTTGGAGGCTGTGACCATTGGTGACAGAACAATGTAGCCTTGATATTTTGATGTCCCTCCTGTAACCCCTCTTCCCGGCTAATGCTTTTTTTTGTACTGAGTGCATTAGATATGTGTACGTAGGATAGTAAATAAAAGAGGCTGTGGGACGCTTCTTTGCCACTTGGCAACCGGAAAGAGCAAGGAGCCTCTCCAGCAAATCTCATTTCTCTTATCTCAGTGCCCCCGACCGGAAGAATATTAACACAACAGAGAATTTTTTTCACAGATGCTCTGATTCAAGTTTGTTGGGTAGAATCTTATTCCCTATTCCTCCCATCTCCTAACTAATTATCTTGGTCGCCCATAGTTCCAAATCAGACATTTCATTGAAAGGTTTAGATTCCTGACTTCTCAACAAGTTTTTGTATATTCTTTTGTGAACTGATTTTCTAAGGGTCAAATGAGAGCTGGAAGCCCACAGGCTTTTAACATGAGCTCCAGGCTGTCTCTCTAGGGGGTGACACATATGTCTCTCTTCTATAAAAGCAAATTCTATATTCTGTGGTCTTAAAGCTGGATTGGATTCCACAAAGATGATTCCTTTCTAACCTTAGAGCAACCAACAGTATCATCACCCATGCAACAAGTAGTGCCAATTGTTCTGGGCAGATTTTATTAAACAAGCAGTCCTGTTCTAATAGTTTGTCTATGTAAATTTCTTTAGGAGTCATTTCACTTGGATAATGCTTGCATTCACACTTAAATTCTCTACTGTCTGAAGAAGAAATTATCTGTTAGTCACTTATTGGGCTTTTCTATTTTTCTTGCTGTTTCCACGGTTTTGTACTTACATTCCAAGATAAAGGGTCTAAGGCCAAGCCAAGGATAATGGGATTTTTAGAGTGATAGCACTTTGATGGTCAGCATCCACCTTCTATTACCTGACTTCTTACTTACAGGAGAGCAAATGTTGTGCATCCATAAACCTATCCCTGGGAAGCCTACCAAGTTGACTAAACTCAGGTGGAGAAGAAGAAAGGCAAGAAGAAACATCTCTTCTTTTCAATTTTCTTAGTTTGGGATGGAAGTGGTTTAGGGTTTAAAATGATGAATCCTGAGGTAAGATAAGTCTAGACAAATTTTTCATTGGGGCAGGCAAAGGTAATATGGGGAAGACACTATTTCCTATATGAGGCAGCAGATACAAAAGGGAAACCCTGAATGTTTTCAAGCAGAACTTATATCTTGTTTTTTCTGTTTAATTGTTAACTTTATATAGGATGGTAAAAATTCAACTTCTTGTTTATTCAGGGGCCTCACTTGGCAGTTCTCAGGATATACTCCTGGTTCTGTACTTGGGGTCACTTTGGCATACTCAGGGACTATATGGATTGCTTGGGATCAAACCCAGGTCAGCTTCACAAAAGGCAAATGTCCTACCTGCTGACGTTGTTCTGGCCTCCAAAATTCAATTTTTAAGTTTGTTGCCTCTACAGGTTGACTTTGAAACACAGATATGCATTTATATAAATGAATCCGACCAGGTGTGGTGGGAAGAATTTTTTAAATTTAATTTTCTAATTTATTAAAGAGCAGTGATTTACAAAATTACTTATAGACGAGTCGTAGGCATACAAATTCCAACACCAATACCACCGCCAGTGTCAACTTCCCTCCACCAGAGTTCCCATGTTCATGTCCCTCTGATTCCTTCCCATAGTCCCCACCCCCTTGGCAGACACATGTCAAAGTTCAGTGGTGGTAGTTTAGGTATCATGATTTCAGTGGTGCCGAGTCTGTGTTTTGGATGTATAGCAATACCACATCTCCCACATCACTGGAGGAATTTTCAAAAGACACTTTGGAGGCAAGAAGTAATTTAATTGTGTTTAATTTTACAGATAAGTAACCCCAATGGCAAGGACATTTTACCCCAAAACAGTGTCAAATGTCAGAGTCATAGGTGTGAGGGGTTTTGGATTTGGGTTTTTATTTTGTTTGTTTAGTTCTATTTTTTAGTCACAGTTAAATTACAAAGTTATTCTTGATCGGGTGTAAGGCATATCATGTGTAAACACAAACCTTCACCACAGTTTAACTCCACCAAAGCTCCCCCCACCCCACCTTTGCCTCCTACTCACCAGTGTCATCTATTAGAGCTGCCTATCTTATTTTTCTAAGTTTTTGCTCTGTGGTTTACAGTAGCACTGTAGCACTGTAATCCCTTTGTTCATCAATTTCTTCGAGCAGGCACCAGTAACGTCTCCATTGTGAGACTTGTTATTGTTTTGGGTACCATTACTAATAGGGTTTCATAATAGGGGTTCATGCATAACTCTTTACCACCTTCCAGCATCACCTCCTCCTCCCAGACGAATACTTCCCTACAGCGTAGTTGTTACCCCATCCCTGACCTAATCCCCAGCCTTCCAAGTGGCATGTTTTCAACTGAAAAGCAGTTTTTATCTTCTTTGTGTCCCTTTCCTTTGGGTATTCATTATTCCACTGCTGTCTTTCTTTCTCTCTTTCTCTCTTCTTTCTTTTTCTTTCTTTCTTTCTTTCTTTCTTTCTTTCTTTCTTTCTTTCTTTCTTTCTCTCTCTCTCTCTTTCTTTCTTTCTTTCTCTTTCTCTCTTTCTTTCTTTCTTTCTTTCTTTCTTTCTTTCTTTCTTTCTTTCTTTCTTTCTTTCTTTCTTTCTTTCTCTTTCTCTTCCTCTCTCCCTCCCTCCCTCCCTCTCTTTCCTTCCTTCCTTCTTTCTTCCTTCCTTTCTTCCTTTCTTTCTTTCTTTCTTTCTTTCTTTCTTTCTTTCTTTCTTTCTTTCTTTCTTTCTTTCTTTCTTTCTTTCTTTCTCTCTTTCTATTAAGGCACCATGATTTATAAAGTTGCTTATAACAGACATACAATGTTCCAACACCAATATTACCACCAATGTCCCCTTCTCTCCACCAATGTTTCCAGCCTGCCCCTTTGGCAGGTATATAACAAATTTATTTCATATTACTTGCTCCAATAAAATGTAGAGGAATGGCAAATAAAATTATCAGAAAATCACTGTATCACTGTATCACTGTCATCTCTTTGCTCATGTATTTGCTTGAGCAGGCACCAGCAACATCTCCATTGTGAGACTAGTTGTTAGTGTTTTTGCATATCAAATACGCCACAGGTAGATTGCCAGGCTCGCCATGTGGGCGAGATACTCTCGGTAGCTTTTCTGGTGATGAGTTACTATGTTTTTAAACTTTCTTAATCTATTAGAAGACAACCAGGGGCTGGAGCAATAGTACAGCGGGTAGGGTGTTTGCCTTGCGTACGGCCAACCCGGGTTCGATTCCCAGCATCCCATATGGTCCCCTGAGCACTGCCAGGAGTGATTCCTGAGGGTAGAGTCAGGAGTCAGCCCTGAGCACCGTCGGGTGTGACCCCAAATCCCCCCCCCAAAAAAAGAAGACAACCATATGCGCCACTAGTGGGTACTCAATGCCACACGTTGGGAAGTTTCTCCTGTCCTTTAAAGGAGTGCATTTAACACTTCTTGCAAAATTGATTTTAAGGCTATGAATTCCCTAAACTTCTCTCTGTCCCTGAAGCTGCACTGTTCCTTCTAATCTGAATGGCAATCTAGATGGATAGAGCATTCTTGATTCATAATGTCTCAGTTGATAAATTTGTTTGTTTGTTTTTTGCTTTTTGGGTCACACCCAGTGATGCACAGGGGTTACTCCTGGCTCTGCACTCAGAAATTATTCCTGTCAGTGCTCGGGGGACCATATGGGATGCTGGGATTCAAACCTGGGTTGGCCAAGTGTAAGGTAAACGCCCTACCCTCTGTGCTATTCTCCAGCCCTCAATTGATAAATTTGTTGTACATCTTATGAGCTTCCCATTGTATGTAAGTTCCTTTTTTTGATCTGCTGCTTTCAATATTCTGTCTCTATCTTTGAGTTTTGTTATTTTTGAGTATAATGTATTTTTTCAGCTTTCCTAATTGGGTTAAGAAATTGGGTTTTCACTGGAACCCTTCAGGCCTCTTGGATCTCAGTGCTTATACTACCTGCGATATTCTTATAGGTAATTTCTTTTAATCTTTTATAGTTTCTGCAAAATTATGGAAAATTTCTTATAGTTTCTGCAAAATTCTTATCAATAATTTCAAATATAATAAAAAAACTATTGTTTCTTCATCATATTTGACTTCATGTTCTTCAGGGACTCTGATGATTCATAATATTTTTCCTCTTAAACTCATTCCATGGTTCTCTGATGTGCTGTTTTCAGACTATTTTCAGACTATTTTCTACCTTCTGATGTTTCCCAGCAACTTCCTCTTTTTTAAAAATTTTTGTTTGAAAGCTACCTTTTTAAAATTTATTTTAAAAAAATTTTTTTATTGGATTACTGTGTCTCCATGAGATACAGTTACATAGCTTTCATGATTGAGTTTCAGTCGTACAATTTCCTCCTTATCTTGGAGCTCCCTGATCTTTTGCCCAGTTGCTGTTATATTATTCAGAGCTTCTATTGAGTGTTTATCACTTACCATGCTTTTCATTTCTATCACTCCTGATTGTAGTATTTTTTTTTTCATTTTGAGTTATACTTTCTTATGCTTTAGTGATTACTTATGCTATTGTTTCTTTGAGCTCATTTATTATCCTTACCACATGATATCACTAAAGACATTGCCTGAGAATTTACTAAGCTGCTTGCTGTTGTTAATGTCTTCAGTTGATATTGTTTTCATTCATTGAACTTTCACTCATTGGTGGGCTTCTGTGTGTTTTTCCATTGTTCTTTAGTTTGGGGGGGTGAGACTTTGTTACCCCTCCTAAAAGATACAGAGCTTAATCAGACTGAAGGTTACTCTCTTTATTTTCTGCCTGACCTCACAGAATGGCAGGGAAAATAACTGTGAGCATTGTGTAATTTGTTGAGAGGAAACCTCCCCTTGGATGATGAGATGCTGGCAGAAGGTCAGGACTGAACTCTGATGTGGGCCATAAATATGATGCAAGTTGGGTGTGGAGGCTTCTGGAACCCACTTGCTTAGGAGGGGTTCTGCTACCCATTGTGGAACAGGCCCATTGATGTCAGCTAGAGACAAGCCTCACCTGTGAAGATGGGGCAGCAGACAGAAGGTCAGACTCAGAAACCATTATGTTTCTTTGTATCCCACATATGAGAGAGAAAATTCTGTGTCATCTCTCTTCAGTCAGCTTGTTACTCTTCAGATTCATCCATGTAACAGCAATTTAAACCATTTTATCCTTTCATATGACCGAGCAATATTTCATTGTGTATATGTAACAGTTTCTTTATCCAGTCACCTATTCTTGGGCTGTTTCCAAATTGGGCTATTGTAGATAGAGTTTTAAGGAACATAGGGTGACAAATGTCTTTTCTCCATTGCAGGGGAGAGGGTGGTCCTTGAGGTATATTTCTCTTCTTTTCAGTTTTAGATTATTTTATTAAAATTAACCTTTTTATTTTTAAAACATTTTTTTTATTGAGTCACTCGAAGATACACAGTTACAAAGCTTTTCATGGTTGGGTTTCAGTCATACAATATTCTAACATCCACCCCAACACAATATACATTTCCCTGCCACCCTCCCACCCTCAGCCTGCCTCTACAGCAGGCACTCTTTCTCTCTTTCTCTCTCTCTCTCTGTCTCACTCTGTCTCTCTATCTCACTGTTTCTGCCTCTCTCTCACTCTGTCTCTCTCCCTTCCTCTCCTTTTGGGCATTATGGTTTGCAATACAGATACTCAGGGATTATCATGCTTGTTGCTTAACCTACTCTCAACGCAGTTCCTATCCAGAGTGATCATTTCCAACTATCTTTGCCATAGTGCTTCCTTCTCTATTTCAACTGCCTTTTCCCTGAAACACTTGAAGCAGGCTTCCAACAGTGAACCATTTCTCCTGGCTCTTGATTCTACTATCCTTGGGTATTAGCCTCATATTATGTTTATTTACATCCATGGAGTATATTTCAAGAAGTGGAATTGCTTGGTCAAATGAAAGCTCAATTCATAGTCTATATATATATTTTTGGGGATGTCCATATTGTTTTTCAGAAAGGCTGGACCAGTCAATATTACCACGAGCAGTGAATGAGATTTCCTTTTACTCTGCATCCACATCAACACTGGTTGTTCTTGGTTTTTTTTTTTTTTAATATGTGACAGTCTCTGTGGTATGAGGTGATATTTCATTCTTGTTTTGATTTGATTATTTGTGATGCACATTATTAGTGATAAGCATTTTTATATGCCTTTTGGCCATTTGTATTTCTTCTTTGAGGAAGTTTCTGTTCATCTCTTCTCATTTTTTCGATGGGGTCGCAATTTTTCTTGTAAAGCTCTATCAGTGTCTTACATATCTTTGGCATTAACCCCTATTTCGATGAAACTTCTCCCGGATTTTGGGCTGTCTTTGTATTCTGGTCCTTAACTCTTCTGAGGTGCAAAAGGTTAATTTAACGTAGTTCCATTTTCTTTTTATCTTTGCTTCCACTTGCTTGGTCAATGGTATTTCATCCTTGAAGATGCCTTTAGTGTCAGTGTCATGAAGTGTTCTTCCTATTTTCCTCTACATACCTTTTAGATTCAAGTCTGATACCAAGACTTTTCTATCCACTTTGAACTGACCTTTGTGAAACTGCAAAATACCACTTAAAAATGTAAGAGGACATGAGCAAATGGAAACACATCCTCAGCTCATGGATTGGGAGGATTAACATCAGCAAATGGCAATACTTCCCAAAGCGCATTACAGATTCAATGTAGTCCCTATAAGGATACCCATGACATTTCTCAAAGAAATAAATCAAACGCCCTTAAAATTTATATGTAACCATTATCCCGTCCACCAATAGCTAAAGCAATTCTTGGAAAGAAGAAGACAGAAGGCATTACTTTCCCCAACTTAAAACTGTACTATAAAGTGGTAGTAATTCAAACAATGTGGTGCTGGAATAAAACAGGCCCTCAGATAAATGGTATAGAGTTGAAAATTCAGAGACTCTGAATTCAGTTCATCTTTGATCAAGAAATTATTGGTTAATCTTTTATAAAAGCGTAAAAAACATGAAATTGAACAAGAAAAGTCTCTTCAACAAGTGATAGTGGGAAAACTGGTCAGCTACATGCGAAAAAAAACAAGTGAGGGTTTTTGTATTTTCAGTCCATAATATCACTTTTCAATGTTTTTACACCTGTGGACTGGCATCTGAACTGCCTGTTGGTCCTCAGAACAGGAGGTAGACAGATAGGTGTTCAACCTATTTTGTGTGTATGGAACAGCATCAGTCTATGGACAGGTAGTTGAAGAATACTGATATCGACAGTGGAGCCATTAAATACTTTGAGCAAGTTCTGTAGACTATTCTATGCAGGTTCTGAGCCTATAAGTTGATGTACTTGGACTAAAAAAAAGACTCTGTTTTCCCTCACAAGAAAATAGCCTGAATGGGGGACGGAGAGATAGCACAGCGGGTAGGGCATTTGCCTTGCACGCGGCCGACCCGGGTTCAAATCCCAGCATCCCATATGGTCCCCTGAGCACAGCCAGGGGTAATTCCTGAGTGCAGAGCCAGGAGTAACCCCTGTGCATCGCCAGGTGTGACCCAAAAAGCAAAAAAAAAAAAAAAAAAAAAAAAAAAGCCTGAATAAATGTGCAGGCCACTCTGCATCTTCCTTCCCAGCTTCTGAGTGTTGTCCCATGTAGACATTCCATGCTAAAGCCACAAAACCTTTGGCATGCACTTTCTTTTTTTTTAAATTTAATTTAATTTTATTTTATTTTATTAAATCACCGTGTGGAAGATTACAATGCTTTCGGGCTTAGGTCTCAGTTATACAATGCTGAAACAACCATCCCTTCACCAGTGCCCATATACCACCACCAAAAAAAAAAAAAAAAAACCCCACACAGTACACCTCCCATCCCGCCCCCCCACCCCTTACCTTGTAACTGATAAGTTTCATTTTACATTCTGTTTACTTTGGTTACATTCAATATTTCAACACAAACCTCACTATTGTTGTTAGGAGTACCCCACTAGATTCAGACCTACTGTGAAGACAAATAAGGTCGCGCGGTTTTGAATTTCTGTACTTTAACAAGAAGTCCAGGGAGATTTCTTCCAGATATTAGATAATTGCAGGCTTGAAAACCCAATCTGTGGTTGTCTTAATATGGCGGCCACCGCGCCCTTCATCCCCGGAGAGAAAGAGGCGAGAGAGAGAGAAATACCTTTCCCCTCCTGGGCGGGCATGGGGCCGAGGCTTGGTTCTCAGGCTGGAGACATTCTGCGAGGAGTTGCTCACACCGAAAGAGGTTTTGCTGGGTCTGGATTCACGCTTGTATAGCTGCGGAGAGGCCGCACATGCGTGCGGCCCCCGGGATCACATCTCGGCGGTCTTGGCATGCACTTTCAAAAGCAGATTAGCATACACTATAGGAAGCTGTGTGGAAGAGGTGTCATGTGCATCTTAAGGCTCTCCAAACGGTAAGTCATTCTTGAAATTTTATCTAGGATATATGCGGACCATAATTTTGATTTCTTAGGGAAGATTTGCAAATAATAAGGCTTGTAAACAGAGAAAGAGTCAACACATGTTTGCCCTGCCAACGGCTACCATCTAATGCAGTGGAATAAGTGTTTCGCCAGAGTGCTGAGAATGAAATTGGCAGTGTATGTAAGGTAAACGTCCATTTCCCCAAGGTCAAGACATGGATGAAGACCTTAAAATAACCATTCCCAGGTATAAGTTTGTAATATTTTCAGTGAACCAAAAGGAGGATGAAACAGAAAAAAATAAATTTCCAATATCAAAAACTGATGATCGTCAATATAAAGAATGAAATGGAGGGAACCCTATCACATGTAAATTTGTCCCTATTTACTATCAAAGCAAAATAAAGCCAGCTGAAGTGGTAAGAGCATATTTTAACAGAAATATGTTAAGGCATTGTGAACTAAATTCAAGCTGAATTTTTACAAGAATAATTTTAACAAGAGAATGAAGGAGTCGGAAGTGGGTGAGTGAAGACCAGTAGAATTGGAGAACTGAAAAATTACCACTGTGGGCTAAGGAAATAGATTAAAGGGAAAGCATAGGTTTCGCAGGTGGAAGACCCAGGTTCCTTTCTGGAAACACATGGTGCCCTAGCACTGTGAAGAGTGGCTTCCCCCTCCAATCCCCATAGTACAGAGCTCAGAGTATTATACTCCCCAGGCACTGCTGGGTGTGGCCCCAAACTGAAACAACCAAAAAATGTACTAATGTATGAAAAGGGTTTGGTTAATATGATTAGATTTCCAAGTTTGTTAGCTGGTGCTTAAAGCAAGTTGATGCCTTCTCTTCCACAGATGTAGGGAGAGAGGAAACTGGTCTTAGGTCAGAAAGATAGTACGGTAGCTATGGTGTTTGCCTTGTACCTGGCTGACCCAAGTCTGATTCCTGGTACCCCACTGAGTTATCCCAATATTACAAGGTGTGATCCCTGAACACAGAGAGAAAAGTAAGCTCTAAGAACAATTAGGAGTGTGCCTCGGCCCCCACCATTACCACCACCACCAAAAAGTAAATAAAATAAAATAAAACTAACTTCAGGTTTTTGTTGGAGAAAGCAGTAAATCCTTTTGAGTTTACCCAGGCAGATATTTTAAGGGGGTAGAATGAGCCTAGGGATATTTTGAGCTGTTAAAAACTATTAATGTGGACCATCCAGTCATGAAGAGGACTGAGAAACCTTGTAGAGAGTGTGTTCAAGGAGACAGCCCTTGTCATAAAACTTCAGAATATGACCTTCCAGAATGTTTTCTGCACATATATGAGTATGTATCTATACAAGAGAATCTCTTGGCCCCGTGTCTGGCTGTCTTCCCTGGGGCCCCTTGGAGGTGGTGGGCTTTAGTTTTCCTCCCTGCCCCGAGCAGAGCTCCCACAGCCAAAGAGCTCCAGAATGCAGCCACAACCATGCTCAAGGCCCCTCTCCACACGTCCAGACGAGCCTTATGCACGAAGGAACCAGCAGAGGAATCCAGGTGTGTGGGACCCAGGGCTGAGACCTCCAAGCCTGCGCAGATTGGGACTGGGCCTCTTCTGCCCAGATTCCCCATTTTCCAGTTCTAGATGGTCACACGCAGGGACTGTCCCCAGTGCCCTGTAGTTCCACCAACAGCCAACATCCAGAGACTATAAAACCAAGCTCCGAGAAGCACGTGGCTGCAAATCTTACAGCCTAGTTCTTTCTCTGGGAGAACCTGGCAAGCTACTGTGAGTTTCCTGCCCACATGGGAGAACCTCACGAACTCCCCATGGTGTATTCATATGCCAAAACCAGTAACAATGATGGGTCTCATTCCCCTGACCCTGAAAGAGCCTCCGATGCGGCACAATTAGAAAGGACGAGTAAAAAGAGGATTCTAAAATCTCAGGGCTAGGACAAATGGAGACATTACTGAGACTGCTTGAGAAATTCAACGATCGATGGGAAGATGATGATGATGATCTATACAAAAACGTATATTGTTCTATATCTTTTTACTTACTCTTCTTAGCAATTTTACATGAATACTGTTTACATCCATGGTACTGTACAATTGCTCTACTTAAGAAACTATGGCTGTAGTTCCATGACTTGAAACCAGTTTCTACAACTTGAAACAAAATTGGACTTACATTTTTTTTTAATTTTAAATTTTATTGAATCACCATGAGATAGTTACAAGCTTTCATGTTTGGGTTACAATCTCACAATGATCAAACACCCATCGCTCCACCAGTGTACATTCCCCACCACCAATATCCCAGGTATACCACCTCTTTCCCACCCTCCCCTTGCCTCTATGGAAGACAATATTTCCCATACTCTCTCTCTACTTTTGAACATTATAGCTTGCAACACACACACTGAGAGGTCATCATGTTTGGTCCATTATCTACTTTCGGCATGCATCTCCCATCCCAACTGCTTCCTCCAGCCATCATTTTCTTAGTGATCCCTTCTCTATTCCATCTGCCTTCACCCCTCCGTTCATGAAGCAGTCTTCCAGCTATGGTGCAATCCCCCTGGCCCTTGTATCTACTATCCTTGGGTGTCAGCCTCATGTGATGCTACTCTACACTCCACAAATGAGTGCAGTCCTTCTATGTCTGTCCCTCTCTTTCTGACTCATTTCACTTAGCATGATACTCTCCATGATTATCCATTTATAAGCAAATTTCATGACTTCATCTCTCCTAACAGCTGCATAGTATTCCATTGTATAGATGTACCAAAGTTTCTTTAACCAGTCATCTGTTTTAGGGCACTCGGGTTGTTTCCATATTTTGCCTATTGTGAACAGTGTTGCAATGATATATAGGTACAGATTGGACTTACATTTTTGCCAAACATTTTTTTTCCTTTCTGCAAGAACTCTGCCACAACTATCAGTAAGCATAACACTATGTATATCTGACACAGAATTGGGAATTAAATCTCAGAAGTAGGAATGCCAAGGCACAAGGCAGCTGTATCACCGGTCATTGTTATGTTCCTTTTCTCTAGGATGTTTTCTTTGTTCTTATGGCCAGAAATACCCTTGTTATATAAAAAACAGCAGTCAAATGACCCATAGCTTCAGGCTTTTTGAGTTAACAATCTCCACTGAACATCATGTCTCAATCATCGTAGAGTATAAAGTATAAAAATGTAATAAAAATCTCTCATTTTAATGGGCCAGAAAGATAGTACAAATGGTTAAGTGTTTGCTTGTGTACAGCCAAATGGGGCTCAATTCTCAGCACCCCAGATGGCCCCCTGAGCCTGCCAGGAGTGACCCCTGAGCCAAGAACCAGGAGTCAACCAGGAGTACTGAGGGTGTGTCCCAAAAACAAACAAAAAATACCTCATTTTGACACCCCCCACCTTCTCAATGTCTCCTTTGTGGAGAGGCACCATTGCTAGATGCTCAATAGAAATTTAGAAGTCATCAGTATTACCCTTTTAGTCTCCCATCCAAAAATTCACCATTTTCTTGGTATTCTTACTCCCAAGGGTCTTTAATCTGTTTATATTTCACTTTTTATATGGTGATGTACCCAACCTCAAACCACTGACTGTAAGTGGTTTCCTTCAAGATATCTCTGAATCTTGGGATCTGGAGATACAGTAAGTTGGGTAAGATGCTTGCCTTGCATGGGACTAACCTGGCTCCAATCCCTGATACCCTTATGGTCCCCTGAGCACAGCAATTAATGATTGTTGAGAAGCAGAATGAGAAGTAACCCCTGAACATCACCAGGTGAGGCCCCCAAATAAACAAACAAACAAAAGATATTTCCAAACCCTGAGTACTCTTAGCAGTCTGATAACCAACTTGAGAGGACATAATGTATTAATTCTGAGCATATTGTATAAAAGGACTCAGGCTGTTCTTAACCTGAAGAATTGTAAGCTGTGGACTGACTAATCATGGCATGGTCAGTAGAGAGTTTTTTTTTAATTAAAAATCCTGGCTTCCTCAGTTTGAGTAATTAATTCCTTTGCATTGTATCTTATCTCTTCTCTTAGAAAAAAAAAATTCCGAGTGACTTTATATGGAGGAGCATGATCCTTTGCTGAAAGCCTCAAACACAGAATAGACTCCAGGCCATGTCCCCAGGGCCTGACTCAAGTTCTGGCAATTGTACTATTCAGTGGCTTTTGAAGAAATTGGGAACACACTGACACCCAGAGTGTGCTGGGGACCTGGCCAGGGTGAAGGAAAAAGCCAGTTAGAATCCCTGGTTCACAGGCATGAGTAATTTAGGCAAGTATCATGTAAAGGAGGCAATGCCACTGGTGGCAGAGGCAGCTGTGGCATCAGGCATGTGCTGTAAGTAATGCCACCTGCCTCCTATCTCTATTAACTTCTGAGCACTGCTCATGTGAACTTGTGAAAATTATTATAAGCAATTCATTTTCCTGTGGAGCAGGTCTCCCTACATGGGAGCTAATATAAACACACACACACACACACACACACACACACACACACACACACACACACACACACACACACCTCCCTAGAAGGAATTAGAAGATCTACTGACAAGATAGAAATTCATCTTTGATAACCTAATTACAGAAGTGACATCTTACCAGCTTTTACATTTGCGGATTATTTTGGGTTAGAAGTAGGTCACATATTTGTCTGCCCCCTCCACTTGGGGATTGACAAATACATGAACACCAGGAAATAGGGATTCTATTCCCTCAAACAAAATTAAGTGATTGGTGGCTTTAGTTAGGCAAGTCCGCCCCCTGGTGGTTGATGCATCTCCATGGTTTCAGCGACTTCAGCATTAGTTCTATTGACTTGCTCACTGTCGAACCTCCACTTGATCTCTCTCTCTGAAGGTCAGGTCACTCCTCACCATTGTACCTGGCTTCAGTACTGAATACATACTTGTGAACTGATATATAAGGAGCTGAACTTAGAGTAGAGCTACCTCTGTTGCTTATCTGCACTGGCCTGTACCTCCACAGCCAGAGCTAGAGCTGGAAGTGCTGATAATGGGTCATGCACACTAGACAGTACTCTGGTTTTCTTGAGATACATCTGCGAACTTCTATCCTCTACGGAAAAAAAAAAATGGTTCTCTTACTATACCTCTCACTTCCAGTTCTTTCTAAATCACTCTTTCCTGGTTTTGATGCTGGTGCTGGCATAGTTTCAGACTTAGTTTTCCAGCTTAGAATCAGCGTGAGAGAGTTTCTATCAATACCTGTTTTCCTGCTGCTCCACAGGCACAAAATAGTAACAGCAGGAAACTTCAGCTTCCCATCCCCAAAGTTGTCAGGCAGTTTTCATACTGGTACTTCCCAGCATTCTTATTTTTCAAGAAAATGTGGCAAGCCGGTCTTTGAAGTACCACTTCTCCTCCTGAAAAACGTTTTAAAATGAAAACCAAACACCTCTGCAGGTCAGACTGGTCTTACAGAGCTGACAGGTATCTGTTGGTTTACTCTAGACTCCTACAAAGCCTGCGATTACTTTGGCGCTGGATCGCAGAGCCTTCCGTGGTATTTGCCTCCCGAATCCCATGTGCCTGTACACAGCTCATATCCACTGGGTGCCTGTGTTCTTTGGGCAGGGTGAGAGCATCCCAACACTAGATTAGACCAGGAGAATGGACACTTATGCTTTGCTGCCGTTTGAAATGAGCTAGTGTGGGAATGCCAAGTAACCAGGAATCATGCAGCATTTCTCAGCCTTATTTTGATACGTTCTTGAGTTACTTAGATTTTGGAAAGGAATGAATAAAGCAAAAGAAAGTTTGCTACTGAATACCAGAGGGAATTCTAGAAAAAAAAATGATTTCTTTATGCTTGTGCTTACAAACAACAAAAATGCAGCTTGAACAAAGTCCCAAACTGAATTAAAAATAGTGCAGTACACAGAAAATCCATTAGTGGGTAATCCATGCTAATGGTCTCCAGAATCTGAATCCACAGATGCCGTCACCATAAAGTTCTCTGGCAGTTCTACTTCATGACCGTGGAGAGACATCTATGCCCCTACATTTCACTTTCTATCAACAAGATCTGGTGAGAAGTCTGTGGTGCTAGAGAAATTTGGGGTCAAATGTGAAATGAAATTCAAACTCTGAGATGACAAACAGACTGATTTGCCGATAGAAGCTGATGAAGAATTTCCCTGGACCACTACTTCCCAACTCAGAATCAGTGGTGGGCAGATGTTTCTTTTCCACCACTTTCAAACCATTACTTCTACAAAATATAACAAAAATTAAATTATGAGCAAAATTAAATTTTAATAGAGCCCTAAAAATCATTAGCCACCCACTCTTTACTCTGTCAACTTACTACTGAGGCTTTAAACAACCAATTTCAGCATTCAAAAACTCAGATACAATTCCCCTTTACCTGCTCTCTCTCTGTTTCTTTATTTTATTCCTCCCTTTGCTCAAGCCTTCCTTCTCAGTATGTCTATCCCTAGACCAGAGGAGGCCAAGAGCATACTTTTATCCCAGAACTCTGACCCTGAGTCTCTACTTCTTTCTCCCCTTTTCAGACTACTACAGTTGAGAACCTCTCTCCTTTTTTTCCCTTTTTGTGTCACACCTGGCGATGCACAGGGGTCACTCCTGGCTCTGCACTCAGGAATTACCCCTGGCAGTGCTCAGGGGACCATATGGGATGCTGGGAATCGAACCCGGGTCGGCCACGTGCAAGGCAAATGCCCTACCTGCTGTGCTATCACTCCAGCCCCAAGAACCTCTCCTTTAACCTGGATCTCCCAGCGCTCCCTGGCTGCAGACTGTTTCCCATTAACAGTTTTCACAAGTCTGCCGAGGAGAGTAACTTCAAACACTTATCTGAGTTAGCAGCTGCACCAGCAGCTTGTAGGCAACTGAAGTACATACAGTCACTAACTAGTCTCCTCTCTGCTGCCTCCACTTGACCCCAGCCCTGAGATTCTTCATGATCCATGTCCCCAAGACTCTGTGGTGCCTCTAAACCTTGATCAGACGTACACCTGATACATCAGGTATGCCTCTATACCTACCTCAGAGTCTCTAATGCTGTTCCTCTAACTTTTTCTCTTTTCTCCTCCTCTATAATTTCATAAACAGACCCAGTGGTCCTCCTCACCCAGTGGTCCATCTCTCTTTACCCATTCCCAGTTCCTAGTGATTCCAGGAAATATTACTTGTACCTTCTTCTAGAACTTGTCATACTCAAGTTACTTTCTCTCCTTGGAGACCCTCCATGTGCTGGACAGTGTGCTTCATGAGGAAGAGTCTCTGAACGTGACATTTGCCTCCCAAGTGCCATGAAGAGAACCTGCCCTCAGGAACTACTTCCCAGCACTGATTAAGCAATTAGAAAGACTCAGTAAGGATATCGACAAGAACAAGAGAAGTGAGAAAACTGTAGAGGCCCCGGGAGGAGTGGAGATGGGAAAACTTCTCCTAGGATAAGAGAATATGTCCATCGCTCTGGTGCAGTCATCTGAGGCAGAACAGAAAGCTGAGAATGTTATACTACTAGGGGATTCCCTACCATCCCAGTGAGAAAACGCCAAGGCGGATTCTATAAGCCTCTCTTGGAGCAGGTGGAATCCTGACCTTGGCACGATCTCTCATCCTTTCTTTCCTGGCATCTTTACTTCCTGTGCTACAAGCATCCTCTCATTCACAAACCATCTAGTCTCTCGCTTTGTCTCAGGGATCTTTCTGGAGCTCCTGGACTAATACAGAGAAATTTGTGGTTGAGTATCCTGTCACATGAGAGCAATTAGTGAGAAAAGCAAATAGTTACTAGTTGTTAAATGACAGAGAAAAGAAATCAGGGCAGAATGGTTAAAGAAGTCAGGGACTAAATGACCTTAACAAATTTATACCGAAGTATCCTTTACAAATTCACAATATCTTGCAAAAAAAGCATCTCACTCTCCTGTTGTGAGTTCAGAGAAAAGAAGCTGACTTTCTCAGGTAATAAAACACTTCTTCCACAAGCAGAGATCAAGCTAAGTAGTGAAAGTGTCCACAGCTATGTAAAGACTCAGCTAACACACAGGTGGTTGCCGTAGTCATAGTTCATGAAAGTCTGTGTGGGCAAACCCTGGGTGGGCTATATTCGTCATCTCACTCAGTGCCCACAGTAATGTTACAGGCCATTTCTAACTAACAGGAAAAAAAAATGAGTCTCAGTGCATTCCAGAATGAAGCCAAAGTTTGGAATCAGGACTGAGAGATGACATAGATTTGCTGTGCATAAAGGTTCCTAGAAGAACCTGTGCTGGGTCACTTATACCTCGTTCCTGTCCTGGACTGTTTCTTTCTAGATTGAACATTACTATTAATAGTTATCTTATGCAAATCTACTCTGTTGAATGAGATGTGAATTTATGTACTGTGAAATGGCTTTTTTTCCTTGACATTTTATTTTATTAAAGCACTGTGAATTATAAAATTATTCATTGTTGGATTTTTGTCACACAATGTTCCATCAACAATTCCACTACCAGTGTCAACTTCCCTCCACCAGTGTTCCCAGATTACCTCTCCTACCCACACCTTTTACAGGAGTCTGTCAAGATAGCCCCAGCCTGCCATCTTGACAGCCTCCTTTTAAATGTAGTTATCAAATTTGGGCCTTGCAATTTCAGTACCATTGACTATGATAGTACTATTCAGTACTGTGATCTAGATATTTAGCTTTTATCATTCCTTAACGTGACAAGTGTACCTGGTTTCCCTTAAGCCATACCCCTGTTGCTTCTTACTTATCTCTTCTCCACTCACCCTCCCCTCAATTTCTTTAATTATCTTCCCTATACTCTGGAACCAAGGGTGATCTAGACTCCTACACCCTTTTTACACCATCGCATTTCCTCATCCAGATACTCTGATTACCACATATCAGTGATATCATCCTGTGTTTGTCCTTATATGTCTGCTTTCTTCATTTAACGAGAACTTCCAGTTCCATCCATGTTGCAGCAAATTGCATGATTTCATTATTTCTTACAGCTGTGTACATTCCATTGTATATGTATGTACCACATCTCTGAAGGACTACTGATCTATTGTTACACATCTAGCTTGATTCCAAATCTTAGCTATTGCTGCAATGAATAGTGGTGTGCATACTTCCTTTTGAATAAATGTTTTTTCTGTCCTCTAGGTAGATACCTAAGAGGGGAATTGCTGAGTCATATAGGGCAGCTTACTTTTAATTTGAATAAGTCCCTGTTTATTTCTTCTCCCCATTTTTAAATGGTTTTTTGTTAATTGTTGATCTTTGTGAGTCCTTTATATATCCTGGATATCAACCCTTTATCTGATGTATTGACCCCAAATATTTTCACCCATTCAGTTACCTATCTTTTAGTTTAGCCCTTTGCCTTGCAGAAACTTTTTAATTTAATGCAATTTAATTAAATTAACATTTAATTTAATCATTTGTTTAATTTTTAATCTGTTGCCTTTGGCAGTGGAATTATACCATTGAAGATACCTTTGAGGTCCAGATCTTGGAGTATTCTGCCTTTATTACTCAATGTATTTTATAGATTCTGGTCTGATCTCAAGGTCCTTGATCCACTTGGATTTAACTTTTGTGTAAGGTGTGAGATATGGATTCAATTTTAATTGTTCACATGTGTTTATCTAGTTTCATTAGCAACATTTGTTGAAGAAGCTGTCTTTATTCTATTTCGTGCTCTCAGCACCTTTGTCAAAAATTAGCTGACCATACATGAGAGGGTTTGTTCTTGAGTACTTTTTTAAATATTTTATAGTATTTTATTTTTTTTATAAATTATGAGAATTAAATCAAAGTTTATTGTTGCTCGCTCGAGCAAATCGATGAGCAACGGGACGACAGTGCTACAGTGCTACATAATTTATAATGAAATATAATTTCCTGGTTTATTATTTATTTTTGGTTTTTTTTCACCTTTATAATTTTTTTATTTATAAATTTATTTATTTTTAATTAGTGAATCACCGTGAGGGTACAGTTACGGATTTATACACATTTGTGCTTATGCTTCCCTCATACAAAGTTCAGGAACCCATCCCTTCACCAGTGCCCATACTCCACCACCAGTAAACCCAGCATCCCTCCCATCCTCCCTAATCCCATCTCCCCCCACCCCACCCTGTCACTGTGGCAGGGCATTCCCTTCTGTTCTCTCCCTCTAATTAGCTGTTGTGGTTTGCAATAAAGGTGTTGAGTGGCCACTGTGCTCAGTCTCTAGCCCTCATTCAGCCCGCAACTCCCTTCTCCCACATGGCCTTCGACTACATTATAGTTGATGATCCCTTCTTTGAGTTGCCCTTTCCCCAGAATGTGAGGCCAACCTCCAAGCCATGGAGTCAACCTCCTGGTAGTTGTTTCTACAATTCTTGGGTGTTAGTCTCCCACTCTGTTATTCTATATGCCATCTTTCTATGTTGCAATGAGTGCAATGATGAGTGCAATCTTTCTATGTTCTTGAGTATTTTATTCTGACCCATTGGTCAGAGTCTGTCCTTATTCCAATACCATATTGTTTTGATCACTATGGCTTTATATATAGCTTCAAGTTAGGTATGAAATACCCACAAGGTTCTTACTTTCAGTATGGTTTTGGCTATTCAGGGTCTTCTATGATTCCATACAAACTTGATTATGTACTGTTCTAATTTCTTGAAGAATATCATCTGATTTTGGATAGGGATTGCATTGAATTATATAATAGTTTAGGTAAAATGGTCATTTTGACAATATTGATACTTTCAATTCAAGAGCATGAAATATTTTTCCATTTTCTAAGATCTTCTTTTTCTTTCTTATGTGTTTTGAGTTTTTATGGTATACATTTCCCACATCTTTTGTTAAGCTGATTCCGAGGTACATTATGTTCTTGGACAATATTTTGAATGTGATAGATTCATTGATATCTTTCTCCTCTGGTTTATTATTTGTACATAAAGATGCTTATGTACAAATAACATTTGTACATAATACAAAAAATAGGTTTATTTTTTGTATTGCTTTTTTTAACTGGACAGTTTTCTGCTTTGAATAATTGTTTTTAAAAGTTTTTTGTGAACTCTTTTGGATATTACATGTATAATATCTTGTTATCTCCTAATAGAGATAATTTGAATTCTTTTCTAATTTTGGCCCCTTTGGTTTCCTTTTCTTGCCTTATTGCTGTTGCAAGGACTTCTAATACAATGTTGAACAACAGAGGAAACAATGGACATCCTTTCATTGTGCCTGTTATCATTCGGAATTTTTCACATTAAGAATAATGTACCTTTGGGGCCGGAGCGATAGGACAGCGGGTAGGGCGTTTGCCTTGCATGCGGCCGACCCGGGCTCAATCCCCGGCATCCCATATGGTCCCCCAAGCACTGCCAGGAGTAATTCCTGAGTGCAAAGCCAGGAGTAACCCCTGAGCGTCACTGGGTGTGACCCCCCCCAAAAAAAAAGAATAATGTACCTTTGGGACTGGAGGGATAGCACAGCGGGTAGGGCATTTGCCTTGCACGGCGGTCGACCTGCGTTCGATTCCCAGCATTCCATATGGTCCCCTGAGCACTCCCAGGAGTAATTCCTGAGTGCAGAGCCAGGAGTAACCTCTGTGCATTGCCAGGTGTGACCCCCCCCAAAAAAAAAAGAATAATGTACTTTTGTTATAGATAGCCTTTACTATCTAGAGGCATCTATAGGTAGGTTCCTTCCACTATTTTTAGAGGTTATTTTTATTATTATAAATGGATGTTAAATCTTTTCAGAAGCTATCTCTGCATCAATAAATAAGATATTATTAATTTTATTTTTCTTTTTATTGATTTGGTGCAATGCATTAATTTATTTGCATATATTGAACCATCCTTGCATCTTGGGATAAATCCCACTTGATCATGGTGTGTAATTTTTTGGATATGCTGTTGGAATTGGTTAGCTACGATTTTGTTGAATATTTGGGCATTAATGAGATTTACATATCACTGTATCACTGAGACCTCAGTGGGCCATAATAATTCTAGGATCCAGATATGAACCACTCACCAACAGATCACTTAACAATCCTGCCCCTCCTCCATGGCCTAGTCAATGTCCCCTCCACTTTTTTTTTTTTTGCTTTTTGGGTCACACCCAGTGATGCACAGGGGTTCCTCCTGGCTCTGCACTCAGGAATCACTCCTGGCGGTACTCACGAGACCATATGGGATGCTGGGAATCGAACCCAGGTCAGCCACTTGCAAGGCAAACGCCCTACCCTCTGTGCTATTGCTCCAGCCCCGTCTCCTCCACTTTTTCTTAGGAAGTTAGGCTTCTTCTTTAAGGCTTCTATTTCCTGCCCTGTTTTCCAGAAAGCTCCCAGATATCTGCTTACACAGATAGCTTCCTGTCTCTCTATCTCTGTATCTGTATCTCTCTGTCTCTTTCTCAATTCCTGGCAAACTTCCAAAGAACAGCAACAGAAAACTCTCTCTTCCTTCAATTTGGAAAGTAATTTCATTTCTGGAAAATGCAATATGTTAAATTTGTGAAAAGAATATGTTTTTATATGTAAAACAAAATTAGAGTTAGATTTCAGAATCAGATGAGTATGAACAGATGTTCACCTGCATAAATTCTGGAGTCACATGGGATGCAAAATAATTCACCTTTGTGTGAGTTTTCCCCAGAGGGAAAACTTATCCTACCTACAAAATGTCACTCTGTATAATAGCCTCAGGTTTCCAAAACTTCTCTTTCGTAGGATACTAACTCTTTGGGAACCACTCTTTTAGGGTGAAAATTTAGAAGCATAAGTGCTAGATTAGAAGTCCAGTGCACATTTATCTTCTTAGATAATAGCATTGTTTTCCCAAGACGGCTGAATCAATCCAATGTCCCACCACCTGTGCATGAGGACTTTTGTTTATATGCTCCCTTGTCTTTCTTGTAATTATTACATCAGCATTTTGCCTATCTGGTCACTGTCACTGTCACTGTCATCCCGTTGCTCATCGATTTGTTCGAGTGGGCACCAGTAACATCTCTCACTGTGAGACTTGTTACTGTTTTTGGCATATCGAATATGCCATGGGTAGCTTGCTAGGCTCTGCCATGCGGGCTCGATACTCTCTGTAGCTTGCCGGGCTCCCCGGGGGGAGTGGAGGAATGGAACACGGGTCGGCTGCATGAAAGGCAAACACCCTACCGCTGTGCTATGGGCTATCTGGTAGGAGCAAACTTTCTTGCATTATATGTCTGAGTTTCCCGTACCATTAAGTACATTTTAGATGTTGGTGAACCATTCCTGAATGTTTCATTCCATGAAACTGATAATTCATCTCACTTGCTCACGATTTCTTGTTACAAATACTAAGTAATAAGTGTTGTTTATTTTATTAAGTATTTATTTCTTGCCAATTATCCTTGTTGGTGACTGTGTTTTAATCTGTCTAATGGTGTCTAATGCAATACAAAATGCGTTGTACTTTTTAATATTTCTAATTGTAAAAGAAATTATCTAATTTTATAACTTACCTTGGGAAAAGATCATTCAGTGGACTCTGAGCTCACACTCACACTTGTCATATTTTTATTTCTTCCATTCCAATCTACTTCCTCAACACTTATCATTTTGTGCTTTTTTATGTCTCTAAAGATTTCCATAATCTCCTTAAAATGTCTACTGTTATGGTTCGGTCTTGTTATCTCTACTGTTCTGAATATTGATTTGACAGTTGGCTTTCAGTGGATATTAGATAAAGTACTAAAGCAGAATTACTTATAACCTCAGATCCTATATGTAGAAGCCAGGTTCTTTTTGAGGATCCCAGATTTAAGTGAATTCTCAGAATCATCTGGCAAGTCTGGTGTGGTTCTGGGAGAGGTTCAGGCTATAATACCACTTTCCTTAGATGTGTAATTATAAAATAATAAATTTAGAGAAGTTTTTGCATCTGAATTTTACCTTCTAGGCTCAGTCTCCCCACCTTTGCAAAAAAGATACCCAACCCACTAAGAGATGTGGGCAGATCCATGGGAATAGGGAATCTTTGGAAGTGAAAGTTAGGTGAAAGCAAGTAGTACTCATATTTTTCTCTCTTAAGATCTATTTCTTCATGGGTTAAAATGTAAAGAAAGTTTCTCGATTAGTCAGTAAGACCTACAAGGAAACAACTGCTTCTACCATGTTCTAATGTCTTCCAGAGATTCTAGAAAACTTCAGAAGACCACCTTTCCTAGTAAACTCTGAATTCTCTCATAAGCTCTGAAGCTGAAAGCTAACTTTGCTGCAGCAGGAAATTTCAATGTCAGACTTGCTTGACCCCAGCCCTCTTGGGCTGAGGAACCAGGGCGGGGTTATAGGACTAGGTCCATTTTGATCAGGGATTATTAGATAGACTCATGATCAACACATTTTTCAATCATGTGAAAATTTAATATGAACTCGTATCATTAAAGAATGATAGTGTTAGGTGGGGGGCTGGAGAGATAGCACAGCGGGTAGGGCGTTTGCCTTGCACCCGGCCGACTCGGGTTCAAATCCCAGTGTCACATATGGTCCCTTGAGCGCCGCCAGGGGTGATTCCTGAGTGTATGAGCCAGGAGTGACCCCTGTGCATTGCTGGGTGTGACCCAAAAAATTTTTTAAAAATTTAAAAAAAAAAAGAATGATAATGTTAGGAGTGTTAGTGTTCGTGTTAGAGTTACAGCTGAGTTGGGGGATTTCCCCAAAACAATAAAATAGTTTTCCTCTTTCCTAAAAAAAAAAAAAAGCAATGATATGGTGAGAGGAGGCTGAGAAATTGAATACTTGAAGAGTTTTTCAAATAGAGTAACAGTTCATGAAATACAAACACACAGATGTGTGTGTGTGTGTGTGTGTGTGTGTGTGTGTGCGTGCTGTAGAGCATTTTGCCTTGCATGTGAGACTCTGAGTTTAATTCCTGGCACTGCAGAACAACCAAAACAAAATACAAAACAAAATGAGTATACATATAAATAGTTTTTTTCTTGAAATGTCCAATTCCTCCCTAAATCCCCTCCCCACTAAAGGGGCCCATTCTCCAAGGAAGAGTAACTGTCAAGTAGGCATTATCCAAATGGTCAGTTATTTTCATGCCTATGTTTTCTTCTGCACCGAAAAGAAGCTCGAATTTTAGTACTAAACCCTCGGACAACAAAGTTACCTGGAGGATGAGCCCACGGAGATCTATGTTATTATTGCTCTCGAAAAGACTTTTTTAAATGGGGTAACAACTGCCCATCCTCCAAATCACAGAGCAAAACACAGAAAAGCACAAAGTCCTTTGAGAAGTTGCTTATCAGCAATCCAGGAGGGGATAAACATTTGTTTTGTGGAATTTTTGTTTCTGCAGGGCAGGAAAGATTGTAAAACAAGAAAGTCCCAGTCTTTGTGATAGTAAGAAAGGCAGGATCTGGCAGAGTAAATGTTCCTTGATAGGACATGGGTACAATGCTTCTTGACAACTCTAATCAAGCAGCACTCTCATTCGTATTCAAGATGACTGAGCTGATAAATTACAGGAATAATTTTGGTTCTTTTTCAAAGCTTGGATGATATCTTCCCGTGACACATCTGTACTCCATATGCATACTTACTAATCAAGGAACAGGCAGGATGCATGAAATGCAGGCATATCCTTTTGCTACAGAAAAATCATTGCATGCAAGCAATGGGGAACATGCTGGAAGAAAGAATGAGAGGTAAGCTTCTTAACTCTCCAAGAAAAGCAGCGGATCCATCAACATTTAACCTGGCAGTCAGAAGCCTTTGATCTGAGCAAGTTTAATTCAGGGGGCTTGGATGTGTCACCGTAGCATCCATAATCTCTTCCTGGGCTCCTCTCAGATCAACTTTACATTCCTAACATCAGACAAAAATATCTAAGGAATATGACATGTGTTGAATACTTAAAAAGTGTCAAACTTGATTTATGTTTTAAATGTCACTGGTCAATTAGAAAAGTAATTTTCTTTTTTCTCTTCAGTGGTCGAAAGCAAAGAGTTTTATGTGCTTAGGGGCTATTTCTGACTTTGTGTCCAGGGGTGACCTGAGGGGTTCAGAGACCATGTGTTCTTGTGTTTCTTGGTATCTGAACTAAGTTTGGCAACACTGTAGGTAAGCACTTATTCTATCTCCTTGGCTCTGGAAAAATAAAAATCCTTTTGTTCTGGGTATTTTGTTTGTTTTTGAGCCACACCTAGTGATGCTCAGGGGTTACTCCTGGTTCTGTACTAAGTAATTACACCTGGCAGTGCTTGGAGGGGCCATATAGGATTCCAGTGATTGAACCAGGGTTGGCTGTGTGCAAGACAATCACTCTACCCACTGTACATCACTCTGATCCCAAAATAAGTTTCTTAAGACTTTATATGATTTATTAGGAGCAAGTGTCTCTATGTGAAGAGGATGGAGTTATTACTACCTGACAACTAATCATTTGAAAAGTCTGTAAAGTGATGATATTCTGCTTTGATAAATTTAGTCACGTTGACTCTCCTTATTTTGACATTGATCTGTCTCATCTCTGTCATTAGTGTTTTCCTCTCCTCATTGACTGTAGTAAGTCTCTGACTACAGTTTAAAGTAATATTACTGATCTTGGAAATGGAGAAAAATTTCATAACGTTAGTGAAATTGAAGTGGGAGAACTAGACAAAGCAACAAGAAAACTAGCAAAATTCTAGAAAAAGTTACTTATAAAGGATTAATTGGTGGTGGTGCAGGAGAGGGGTTCTCTCAGCAATTCTTTTGTTTGTTTATTGTGGGAGGTTTTTGTTGTTTTTTTTTCTGAACCACTGTGAGATACAGTTACAGAGCTTTCTTGTTTGAGTTTCAGTCATACAATGATCAAACACCCATCCCTCCACTAGTGTACATTTTCCCCCACCAATGTCCCCAGTACCCCCTCCATCCCTCCCCAACCCCTGCCTCTATGGCAGAAAATTCTCCCTCTTATTTCCTTTCTACTTTGGGGCATTATGGTTTGCAATACAGATACTGAGAAGTCATCATGTTTGGTCCTTTAAGCACACATCTTCCATCCTGAGCAATCCCTCTAGCCATCATTGACTTAGTGATCTCTTCTCTATCCCAGCTGCCTTCTTCCCCAGCTCATGAGGCAGACTTCCAACAATGGAACCATCTTTCTGGCCCTTGTCTCTGCTGTCTTTGCATGTTAGTCTCATATTATGTTATTTTATATTCCACAAATGAGTTATCCCAGCAATTCTTGGCCAATCAGTCCAGCCACTCAATAGGGGCAGAGTGCCAAAGATGAGGTGCTGCTTTGACCTTGTAGTGGCAGAGATATCCAGGGCACCTTGTTGTGCTTGGGTCCTCCAGGGTCATACTTAGCAGTGCCAACATGTCTCTAGGGCTTCAACTGGTGATGACCATGTAAGGTCAGGTATCAAATCAGGGTTAGCTGTATACAAATCATACACCTTAACTGCCATACTATTCCTCTGACCCCAGGATTAATTTGAAAATCAAAGAAGAGGGAGAGGCCCTTGAGACAGTTTAATAAAGTTCCTTTGAGTACTTTGTGACAAAGTATCTGGGAAAATAAAACATAAAATAATGTCTGTTTTATCTCATACTAGTTGGGAGCTTAGTATGATACCTTAAATGCAACCCCTGTTTGATGGATTGATTTGTAAGAGCTCTCAGCATCAGTCATAGGCTATATTGTAATCAGACTTCCTCTCATCAATACTGCTCCTCTACATAATTTAATCTTCAGAGCCTTATTACTCTCTCCTCAACACTTGAATATGCCAGGAACCAATGCCTTGGAACCGCCTGGGAACCAATATGTCAGTACAAACTGACCTGTAACTAAGGAACAGCTGCTTCTTGGGAAAAATATCAAAGTACCTTTTGAAGGTTGCAGAACAATGCCCAGGGTAACTGCCATCAGTTTCCTTAAGCACATCCAGTTTCGTTAAGCATTTGCATTCTTTGCTATTCTCCCATTCTGCCCACTTCCTCATATAATCAATTCTAAAAGACTAGCTTAGGAGAAATAAAATTGGAGCTTGCTCCTATTCTTCTTGTGTCCGTCGCTTTCTTTTGTGTCTGTCTGTGTCTGTCTCTTTCTTCTTGTGTCTGTCTCCTTTTCACTAGTTCACCCTCTCCCGACTACCCACGTTGACCAAGTCCCGCGGGACGGGACATGAATAGACTCATCTGAACCTCCTGTCAGGCTTAAATCTGGAAGAATGGGATGGAAAAAATGTAGCATGTGTTTTGGTTAGACCATGAAATATGAGTCAAAATTACATTAGTCTTTTCCAGGAAAAATTTTTTTGGTTCCCCTGGTGAGCTGTACTTTTCTCTTATTGTGAATTTCCTAAAATCATGTATCAAGATGAAATTAAAAAAAAAGTCTTACTTCAAGGTGATAAGCCCAAATGATTACATCTCTCTTAAATCATTATAAAATAATTTAGCTGTTATAAATTTTAATCACTTATATTTTTTCTTTTCTTTTTGTTTTTTGGCTTTTTGATCACACCCGGCGATGCACAGGGGTTACTCCTGGCTTATGCACTCAGAAATTACTCCTGGAGGTGCTCAGGGGACCATATGGGATGCTGGGAATCGAACCTGGGTCGGCCGCATGTAAGGCAAACGCCCTACCCCCTGTGCTATCACTGCAGCCCCAATCACTTGTATTTTAACAGCAATATTTAACAAATGAGAAATTTAAGAAAAAATATTTATTTATTTATTTATGTTTTGCTTTTCAATTTACGCCCGGCCCAAAAACAAGTATAGGACTTAACCCCTATACTAACTCTGTGGCAACATGAGAAACCTCAATTTAGAAATTAAATAGGTTTCCTTATTTAATATCAAAATTAATTTGTTAGGCAGCTCTTGTTAATTTCATTGTAAAAGATGGGGATACTAAGGCTCAGAAAGGTTGATCAATGGGGATATTCATACATAAGAAATGGTGCTTTGACCTCTAGTCTCTCTAATGCCAGTTTCTGTTCACTTAGTCTTCATCACTTTTCAATTTATAAAAATGAATGACCCAAACATGTTTTTCCTGTGTGCAAAAGCCCACCTTTAACCCTGTGGTCTCAGTTCTCAGAGACTACACAGACAACTGAGGGCTTGTTTACACTGTCATCTACCTGACAAACCATGACTGGGATTTGAACTAGCCACTGTCAATCTAAATTAACCCAGTTCAGGTGCAGTGACTGGACCTGAGATTCCACCCCTTCTACCTGCACTGGAAAACCTCAACCTTGGTCCCTCAGGACCCAAGGAACACCCATTCTGCACAAAAGCTAACTGCCTGACTTGACCCACTTCACACACTATAGGAGAAAGTAGGGAGCTGTTGGTTCTTAATTCAGTGCCAGAATACCCCCAGAAAAATTCACCCCCCAAAAAACCTAACAGGAATTCAATCTACACCTATCTATCCCACTGAAATACCATTATATGATAATAAAAAGTCAGAAAAACAAAACAATGGATCATTAATCAGGCAACTATTAGTATAAGCAAATTCCACTGCCAGCGCTCACAAAACTCTGAAAACAATGGGAAAACAAAGGAATTCAGCTGCATTTGCAGACAGGGAGAGAAGTCCAAGCAAAGTTTCAAGTTTCTCAAAACTCTCAATACTGAATAAGGAGGACCTCAAATAAACACTCTATGCAATGACAATGGATATTAAACAATCACTGGAAAAGAAATTCAATCAACTCAAAAAAGAATTGATTCAAAGAATGATATAATCTATACAAACAGAATTGGAGGCTAAAGAATACAATAGCTAGCCACAGAAACAGAATTCTAAATGCTGAGAGCTGTATCAGCAAACTTGAATACAAAATACAAGCTATCAACAACAATGAGATGGAAAAGAAAAAGAAAGGAAAAGAATGAGAGAGGATGTAGTGATAAACAGCAAGAACAACAATCTCTGAATTATAAGAATACCATTAGGAGAGGAAAAAAGAGAAAGAAAAGAATGACTCTTGACAGAAATGATAGCTCAGAACTTCTCCAGTCTTTGGAGGGAGACTTCTGCACAGATTCAAGAGTCACTAAGAGTACCAAACAAAATAGACTCAGAAAAAAATACCACCAAGACACATTGCAGTCATAATGGCAAAAATCAAAGGGAAAGACAGATAATTTAAAGCATCTGAAGTGAAGAAAAACTTCAAATACAAGGTAAACAACTAAGAATGACAATGGTACACCAATATGAGCCATATAAGCAAGAAAAGACTGGAATGGCACAAAGTAGCACTGTAGCAGTGTTGCACTGTTGTCCTGTTCATCAATTTGCTCGAGCGGGCACCAGTAACGTCTCCATTGTGAAACTTGTTGTTACTGTTTTTGGCATATCGAATATGCCACAGGTAGCTTGCCAGATTCTGCCGTGTGGGCGGGATACTCTGGGTAGCTTGCCGGGATCTCCAAGAGGGTCAGAGGAATTGAACCCGGGAATGACACAAAGTAGAGGATGAAAAAAGATTTTAACCTAGATTCCACTTTTCTATAAAGTTGTCATTTTCATTTGGGGGAGGAGGGTAAAAACGTTCTAAAACAAATCAAAACTGACAAATTTTGCTAAAACTAAATCAACCCTATAAGAGTTAATTGTAGACCACCTGTAAGAAGATAAAATCATTCAATTTAAAAAACAACTACCCCCCACAACACACACACAGAAAAATTACAACTGAGCCTGTTCAGTCAATGATATCTCTTAATTTCAATGTACTGAATTTTCCCCATCAAAAGGAATAGACAGAATGTATCAGAAAATGAAACCAATTCATTTTCTGCTTACAGAAAACACATCTAAATTTACAGGATAAATATAGTCAGAGCAAAAGAATGGAAAACAATCAAACAAGCCAATGATAGTGAAAAAAAAATCTGAGACAGCCCTACTTATGTCAGACCAAATACATCTAATCTGAGGAAAGTAATTAGATGCAAAGAGGGGCACTACTTAATTTGTTATGAATCAAGAAGTACTAACTTACCAACATCACTGTATCACTGTCATCCCATTGTTCGTCGATTTACTTGAGTGGGCACCAGTAAAGTTTCTATTACACTCAGCCCTGAGATTTTAGCAGCCTCTCCTTACTCGTCTTTCCCAATGATTGGAGGCTCTTTCAGGGTCAGGAGAATGAGACCCATCGTTACTGTTTTTGGCATATTGAATACACCACGGGTAGCTTGCCAGGCTCTGCCATGAGGTATGTATATGTCTGTTACTGTATTTAGGATATGAATGTGCCACGGGGAGCTTGCCAGACTCTCCCAAGTGGGCAATAGACTCTCGGTATTTTGTCAGTTTCTCCAAGAGGGAGAACTAGGTATTAGGTGTCTTCCAGGAGCTTGGTTTTATAGTCTCTGGATGTTGTCCATTGATGAGACTACATGGCGCCGGGGGCAGTTTCTGGGTATGACTGCCTAGCTACTGGAAAATGGGGGAACTGGGTATAAGAGGCCCAGTCCCAATCCGAGCATCCTTGGAGATCTCGGCCCCGGGTCCCACACACCTGGGTTCCTCTGCCAGTTCCTTCATGCATGAGGCTCGTCCGAACATGTGGAGAGAGGCCTTGAACATGGCTGTGGCTGGGTTCTGGAGGTTTTCAACTGCCGATGCTCTGTTTGGGGCAGGGAGGGAAACTCAACCCACTAACACTTCAAATGCAACAAATGAAAGGTCAGAAAAGTTCATAATATTTCTGCCCACAGAACCTCCCCAAATCATTAATGCAAACACGATGGTAGTGGGAAACTCCAATTCCTCCCTTCTGCCATGATCAATAAAAATGGAATATCAATAAATATACAAAAGCCCTAAATGAGTAGAGAACTGGGAATAATGGATATTCACAGGGTATAGTCCCTGTATACCCTGTGTATATTACACAGGGTAAAAGCAAAATACACATTCTTCTCTAGTGCACATGGAATGTTTTCCAGGGTAGATCACATACTAGGGTATAACTTAACACACATAAATTAATGAGAATAGAAATTATATAAGCATCCTTTCAGACTTCAATGCCACAAAGGTAAAAATTAATCATTAAAAGATGGGTAGAAACTAACACATCAAAGCTGAACAAAACAGTACTAGAAAGACAACTAGATCAGAGAGGAACTTAAGGAAGAAATTAAAAGTTTCCTTGAAACTAATGAGAATGAAGAACAAACTATCAGTTTCAGTGGGACATAGTAAAAGTTTTACTAAGAGGGAAAATCATAGCAGTAGAATCCTAAATTAAGAAAGAAGAAAGAAACTCAAATAACCTTAAACATACATCATAGATACCTGAAGAAGGAAAAACAAATGAATTCCTGAAGTAGAAAAAAAGCTCATAGAAACAAATAAATATAAAGATATTCAGGAGGTATTTTTTCCTAGATAAAAATATAAGAATATACACGATGTATAAAGTACTCAGCAAAGTGGCCAGCTATAAAACTAGTACACAAAAATCAGTCTCATTCTTTTATACAAAGAACAAATCTTAAGAGAAAAAAAAATCAAAATGTCTATACCATTTAAAATTAGATCCCCAAAAATCAAGTATCCATAAATCAACTTAAAAAATGTGGGAGGTCTATACTATAACTTTGAATCATTTAAGAAAGATTTTCATTTCACTCAGGAAATGAAAAAATATCTCAAGGATCAGAAGAATCACTATCATTCTAAGCTCTTATTCAATGATATCCCCATCTAAATTAAGACAGCATTCTTCCAGAAACTAGGAAAGTCAATAATAAAGTATGTTTGTAATCAGAAGATATCAAAAATAGTCAAAGTCCTACTGAAAATAAGAAATTGCATGGCATTTCATTATAATTTGGAACTGTATTACAAAGCTATATTGATCAAATTGGTATGGCACTGAAATAAAGATAATTTCTCTGATCACTGGGTCCAAATTTAATGCTCAATAGCAAAATTCCTGAATGCATGGTCAGTTAATTTTAGATAAATTAGCTTGAACATAAAATGGAGTAAAAAAAACCCTTTTCAATAAATGGTGCTGGGAAAACTGGATAACAATGTATATGAAATTAAAGCAGGATCCATATTTCATACCTTACACAAAGTCAATTCAAAGTGGATTAAAGACCTTGAGATCTAAACCAAAAACATAAAGTAAATTGATAAAAATATAGGCATTATGCTTCAAGGTTTGTACCTCAAAGGCATCTTCATTGATCTAATATAACTGAGAATTGCACAAAGTAAAAAACATAAACAAATTGGGATTATATCAAATTTGAGAGCTTCTGCATGGCAAAAGAAACATGAGTTAAAACTAAAAGACAGTTAACTGGATGGGGGAGTGTATTAGCATTCAACACACCTAATAAACAGCTGACATCCAATAGATATAAATACTCACAAAGATCAACCAAAAAAAATTAAATCCCTATCAAAATATGGGGAGAGCAAATGAATAGACGTTTTTCAGAGGAAGACAGCGGATGGCCAGTAGGCACATGAAAAAATGCTCAGCATCACTTATCATTAGAGAAGTCCAAATTAAGATGACAGTGGGATACCATCTCACACCAATGAGAATGGCACGTGTCCAAAATAGTAGGAACTCTCTGTGTTGGTGGAGATGTGGTGAAAAAGCAACTCTCATCCATTGCTGGTAGAATGTTGTCAGGTTCAACTCCTGTGGAAAGTAGTATGGACAGCCCTCAATAAACTTAGGATTAAATCGCCATATGACCCAGCAAGCCCACTGTGTAATCACAAAATAAAATAAATGAGGGCACCAGATGTGTGTTCGAAAAATTAATGAGTGAGCCATGGCGGCATGATCTCTCGCCTGCCACATGTGTTCAGTGGCCATGAGCTGCTTTCCCCACCCCAGCCTGCCACCACGGCCAGCAGACGCATTCAGGAGGGAGTAGGGCCGCCAGGCTGGTTAATGATCAGTTGCTGTTTATCCCATCTTCCCCACGCACCTGTTCCAGTCTTACTAAGGGCCCCATTCCAGTCTCACACTGCCCGTCATTCCCGGTCCTTTATGCTAGTCCTTCATGCTAGTTTCTCTGTGCTCCATCTCACAGCCCTAGTTTAGACCTCCACCTCCCAAGGTTGGGGGAGCAACTATACTTAGCTCAGACAATGCAATCAACATATGTAAAGCCCTTCCCTTCCTCCTGGGAAAGCTCTTTTAAGACAAATATCCCCTGCTAGGAGATCCACTCAAGGGTGGAATTTCATCTCCCTAGATGCACTTCTCCTTTCCTTAGTCCAACAACCATTTACTTAATAATAATTCTACTTCTTAATAATATTAGTTATTTTGTATGGACACAACAAGAGATACATTAAGTTTATAGGGTGGATCTCCTGGGGAATTCTCACTATAGATCCCAGACTACAGTGCTCAGGACAGATGAACCCTTCCAACCTTAAGCAGAGTCCTTGTCCAGTTTTTTCTCTTTGGATCATGACAGAATTTGTCCATGGCCATGCCCAGCAGGAAGGATGTTTGCCTTGCGTGTGGCCGACCTGGGTTTCCTCCGCATCTCTTGGAGAGCCCGGCAAGCTACCAAGAGTATCTTGCCAGGGCAAGCTACCCGTGGTGTATTCAATATGCCAAAAACAGTAACAACGTCTCACAATGGAGATGTTACTGGTGCCCACTCGAGCAAATCGATGAACAACGGGACGACAGTGCTACAATGCTAAGTGAGATCATCCTGTGATGGTCTTCTGGCTTACTTCACTCAACATGGCATCTTCCAGTTTCCACTAGGAAATTGGATGATTTCATTCTTCCTTACCAATACATAGTATTCCATTGTGCAGAAAGGATGCAGCTTCATAATCCATTCATCTGCTCTCAGACACCTAGGTTGATTCTATCTTTTAGCTACTGTACTAAGTGCAACAATGAATAATGGTGTGTATATATCCTTTTGAATGAATGATTTTAAGTCCTGGGGGCAGATCCCAAAAGTGGATGTAGGATAACATTGGTTTGTTCTTTCTCCCTGGCCACAGGGAGCTTAGGTTTACACACATTATTGGGTTACACACATCACAGTGCTCCTGAGGCACACTCATTTCTCTATGTTTATCTTTAACCTCTTCTCAGTGCTCTGCTTTCCCAACCGGTTAATCACCTTTATCCCCAAGAGGGACAGAGGAATTGAACCCAGGTCGGCCACATGCAAGGCAAACACCCTACCCACTGTGATATGGCTCCAGTCCAATGATCTCACTTATCTTGGTATATAGAATAACTGGATGAGGAAATATGTAATAGTAAAGGTGAGGTGCCCAGATTACCGTTGACCCTAGAGCTTAGGGAGGAGGAGGACAGAGAAAAAAATCAAGATGTGAAAGATGATGAGAAAGAGAAGTGATGGGTACAGGGGTCAGTGCCTCAGTTATGTTGATGATGTGGGGTGCGGTATATTTATATATCCAAAGCATAAACTCAGCAACACTGAAAACATGAGCTCTAAACTGCAACTACTGGAACTTTGTTATGTGCCAGTTAGGTGGCATTCAGGGAGGGGAGGGGGTTGTCCTGACGTGTGGGGGAAGAAGTGGACATCAGGTCATGGGGGTAGGGATGGAATATGGGAACACTGGTGGAGGGAAGTTGTTACTGGGGGTGGGATTGGTGTTAACATATTGTGTGCCTAAAACTCAACTATCAATAACTTTGTAAATCACGTTTCTTTAATTAAATCAAAAGTAATTTTAAAAAATTTAATAAAATGAGTAAATCTCCACTGAGGTAACCCTCATGTTTTCCAACACTGAGACAAACTACCTAAGCAATATCACACTATCAAGAAGGGTTTACCTAGCATTAAACCCTTCATCCTTATTAATCACATATCTCCAGGAGTGACCTCTGGGCCCCATAAGTATAGCTTAGGAAACCTCAAAAATAAATGAATAATCGTATAATAAAATAAAAATTGAATATTGTGATGAGAAATGGTCCAAAGAAGTAGGACACATGCTTTTCATACAAAACCCAGGTTTTTTTCCTGGTACTATAGGGTTCCTTGAGTTCAGGAGTAACTTCAAGCATCTCTGAGTATAAACACTCCCCCCCAAAAAAGAGTAAATCCTAATATAAAATATGGCCATTTGGGAATAATGATGTGTCAAAGCAGTTTCGTTGACTGTTACAATTATCCACCCAACTCTGGGAAACTTTCTATAACGTCCATTCAGTTTTTCTGTGAATATGAAAAATTTTCTAAATAATAATTAAAAGTAAATATAGGTGATACAAATATTCATAGTTAAAATAAAAACATTAAACATTAAATGTAATACTAATATAAATTTCAGTAACTTACATCTAGGCATAAAGGAGAGATAAATAAAGACACAAAGAACAAGTAGAAATGAAATAGAAAAAGTATCATTAGGTTAACTACATAATTTGAAGTAGGAATGAATATAGAAAGTACTCTTTATTTTAGAGTAATAAAATTATTGTGAGGATAAATAATAGAAGTTATTAAGGATTGGAAAATAATCCATGTATGGAAATGTGAGTGGGAAAATAAATCCTAACAAACACATTTCTGCATATTTAAAAATAATTTCTTAGAGTACATCTCAGGCTTATTTTTATTTGAGTCATACAAAAGTCATCATGGCAAGAAGTAAAATAAATAAAATCATAAGTCTACCAAACCAGTTATGAGTATTCCATTCTTTAAGGACTTTGAGGACTATGGTGCTCAATGCGAGAAAACCTAGAGAAGAATAGGAATGTCTTGGGCTTGCTCACTACATTGTCCTCTGCATCTAGCCTGGGTTTAAAGGTTTTTGTGGGCAAGGTAAGTATTAGTGCCTCGTAATATTAAGAGCAGGATGTTTTACAACTGTCATTAAGGTGAGGAATATTTCCATTTGGAATGCAAATGCTAGGTTATTAGATAGCCAAACCTCTAATATTCCCTGTAAAGTCACTTTAAATTACACCAAATAATGTAAAAATAATGTGCCTTTAAGATGAATGTCTTTTGTAATCCTGAGTCAGATATTTCCTGTTATTACTACTACATGAAATTCATGCAAAGTGAAATGCTTCTGCACTTTTAATGTTCTTGCAAATCACCTGTGGAACTTGTTAAACTACAGATTCTTACTTAGGTCTGAATTTTGCATTTTTAATTAGTTCCTTGCCAATGCTGTCGATGGAGTATAATCTTTAGAACGCCTCTATGTCTGGACTTGGGAATCTAAATTTGAGTTTAAAATTCGAGAAACACAGAACAAGCCTCCATAGTATTTCACAACTCTGGTTCTACCTAGAAATTTTGAATAAAATATGGTTTTTTTGGTCTTAATCTGGAACAATTAGAAATTATGGCATAGAATCCAATAACTTCCTATCTTCAAGAGATATTTTTGAAGCAATGAATAAAAAATTGTTGTTCTGACAACAGAAGGGTGGTAACTAGAGTAATAGGGGGAAAGTACGTGAGTAAAATGGGTAGAGGATGTGGTAATGAATGAAAACTAGACTTCTGGTGGTGAGCATATGCTAAAGTATAAAACTGTATACCCGAAATTTATGTAATGACATACATCGATATTATGTCAAGTAAACAGAGGAAGGAAAAGCAATATAAGCACACATGTGTGGCAGAAAAAGTAACAAGTTCTCAACAGGTCTTATAAACTAATTTTTACATGGAGAAAGTGACTTTGCAAATGAATATAAGAAATTTCTATGGACCAAAGCAATAGTACCGTGGGTGGATGCTTGCCTTGCATAGTCTATCTGGGTTTGATTCCTGGCACCCTGTATGGTTCCCTCAGTGCCTCAAGGAGTGATCTCTGACTACAGCCAGGAGAAAGCCCTGAACACCACCAGATGTGGCCCCCAAACAAACAAAAATAATAGTAAAACCCAGTGTGTCTCAGCCACTTTCTGACTATGGTCCCTCTATGAACTTCTTTCCTTCTTGTGTTCCCCTTGTCCTACAAGTTCTCCTCTCATCTCAAGTCATGGGCCTCCGTTTAGGAATCTTCATTTGGAATATCCTGGAAACTTACAGGGGACTATATGGCCTCTGGTTGATAAATTCTTGTATACCTAATAAACCAATCACTGTAAAGAACAGTTCCACATGTTGTCCCACCCCCAACTCCTACCCCCTTGGTGTGTGCACAGTGAATTTTCACAAATTGCTACTTTGGTAAATAATTATGTTCACTCTATTACTAAATTTAGATGAGGCTAATCATAAAAGGGCTTTAAAATAGGGAGTTTATAAGGGCCTTTCCTCTAAGATCAGGCACAAGACAAGGATGCCCACTCTCACCACTTCTCTTCGATACAGTACTGGAAGTACTTGCGATAGCTGTTAGACAAGAAAAAGAAATTAAGGGCATCCAAATAGGGAAGGAAGAAATCAAACTCTCACTATTTGCAGATGATATGATACCATATCTAGAGAAGCCCAAAGCCTCTACTAAGAAACTCTTAGAAAAAATAGACTTATACAGTAAAGTTGCAGGCTACAAAATCAATACCCAAAAATCCATGGCCTTCCTATATACAAACAATGAGGCAGAGGAAAGGGACATGAAAAAAGCAATCCCATTCACAATCGTGCCCCAGAAAATCAAGTACCTCGTAATCAGCCTAACCAAGGAAGTAAAAGACCTCTACAAAGAAAACTGTAAAACGCTACTCCATGAAATAAAAGAAGACATGAGGAAATGGAAACATATACCTTGCTCATGGATAGGGAGAATCAATGTTGTCAAAATGGCAATACTCCCCAAAGCATTATACAGATTCAACGCGATCCCTATAAGGATACCCATGACATTCTTCAAAGAAATGGATCAAGCAATCCTAAAATTCAAATGAAACAACAAATGTCCACGGATAGCTAAAACAATTCTTGGGAAAAGGACGATGGGAGGCATCACCCTCCCCAACCTCAAACTTTACTACGAAGCCGTAACAATTAAAACAGCATGGTACTGGAACAAAGGCAGACCTGCAGACCAATGGAACAGGGTGGAATATCCCTACACACAACCCCAAATGTATGATCATCTAATCTTTGATAAGGGAGCAAGAGATGTGAAGTGGAGCAAGGAAAGCCTCTTTAACAAATGGTGCTGGCACAACTGGACAACCACATGCAAAAGAATGGGCATAGACCTCGACCTAACACCATGCACAAAAGTCAGATCAAAATGGATCAAAGACCTCAACATCAGACCACAAACCATAAGGTACATTGAAGACAAGGTCGGCAAAACCCTCCACGATATTGAAGATAAAGGTATCTTCAAAGATGACACGGAACTAAGCAATCTAGTAGAAACAGAGATCAACAAATGGGACTACATTAAACTAAAAAGCTTCTGCACCGCAAAAGATACAGTGACCAAAATACAAAGACTATCTATAGAATGGGAAAGGATATTTACACAATACCCATCAGATAAGGGGTTGATATCAATGGTGTATAAAGCACTGGTTGAACTCTACAAGAAGAAAGCATCCAACCCCATCAGAAAATGGGGCTAAGAAATGAACAGAAACTTTCCCAAGGAAGAGATACGAATGGTCAAAAGGCACATGAAAAAGTGCTCTACATCACTAATCATCAGAGAGATGCAGATCAAAACAACCATGAGATACCACCTCACACCACAGAAGCTAGCACACATCCAAAAGAACAAAAGCAACCGCTGTTGGAGAGGATGTGGGGAGAAAGGGACCCTTCTACACTGCTGGTGGGAATGCCGACTAGTTCAGCCCTTTTGGAAAACAATATGGACGATTCTCAAAAAACTAGAGGTTGAGCTTCCATTTGACCCAGCAATACCACTACTGGGAATATATCCCAGAGGAGCAAAAAAGTATAGTCGAAATGACATTTGCACTTATATGTTCATCGCAGCACTGTTTACAATAGCCAGAATCTGGAAAAAACCTGAGTGCCCTAGAACAGATGACTTGCTGAAGAAACTTTGGTACATCTATACAATGGAATACTATGCAGCTGTTAGAAAAAAGGAGGTCATGAAGTTTGCATATAAGTGGATCAGCATGGAAAGTATCATGCTAAGTGAAATGAGTCAGAAAGAGAGAGACAGGCATAGAAAGATTGCGCTCATCTGTGGAATATAGAATAATAGAATAGGAGTCTAACACCCAAGAATAGTAGAAATAAGTACCAGGAGGCTATCTCCATGGCTTGGAGGCGGGTCTCTCATTCTGGGCCACTCAGAGAAGGGAACACCAAGTAAAATGTGGTCGGAGGTCATGCGGGGGAAGGGTGACGCGTGCCGAATGTAGACTAGAGACTGAACACAATGGCCACTCAATACCTTTATTGCAAACCACAACACCTAATCAGAGAAAGGGAACAAAAGGGAATACCCTGCCATAGTGGTAGTGTGGGGTGGGGGGAGACGGGACTGCGGAGGGTGGGAGGGATGCTGGGTTTACTGGTGGTGGAGAATGGGCACTGGTGAAGGGATGGGTTCTCGAACTTTGTATGGGGGAAACATGAGCACAAAAATGTATAAATCTGTAACTGTACCCCTCACAGTGATTCACTAATAAAAATAAATAAATAAATAAAAAGATAAAAAGAAATACATATTAAGAAATAACTACATATTATAAAATATTCTGAAAACCAAGGATAAGTCAATAAACATAATATCTTTGCCCTTAAAAAATAATAAAATAAAATAAAATAGGGAGTTTATTCTAGATTGTCCAGGTGATTCCAATGTAAATGATAGGGTGCCTTAAAGCAAAATATATTGTTTCCCAGCTCCAGTTTGAAAGACTCAACAAAAAAGCAGTGCACATGAGGTGTTATACCAATCTATCTCTTGCTAGGTTTGAAGAGGGTGAATGGAAGTGTCAGCTACAATGAAGACGGTCTACAGAAGATAGAAAAGGTAAGGTAATGGATTCTTTCCTAGGAACTCCATAAAAGCAATTAACCCTATAAGCAGATTGCCATGTGAGATGCATACCAGATGATAATATACTCTACTGAACTGTAAGATTAAACATCATTTTTGGAAGTGGAAGGACACCAAAGGAATGCGCAACAAACATGAGGCCACTTCATAATACTAAACAAGTAGGCAAGTTGGTTCAATGATAAGAATACTAGGACTATAATAAGCAGAGTTCATGTGGTGCTAGGGATTGCATTCCTGGTATTGCACTTGAAAAGCATGCATCCCTCTCCCAAATCCTTAGCTGTCTACGTGGTTCCTAAGATATAAATTTTAAACAATATGCTTATGATGAGTAATTTAAGAAAGAATTTTAAAAATGAGCCAGATAATGTTAATATGCATTCACTCTTCTAGAAGTCTATAGGAATGGCTTTTGAAACTCACTATACATAATGATTCCTTAAGGCTAAGGATTCTTTTTTTTTTTTTTTTTTTTGCTTTTTGGGTCACACCCAGCAATGCTCAGGGGTTACTCCTGGCTTTGCACTCAGGAATTACTCCTGGCGGTGCTTGGGGGACCATATGGGATGCCAGGGATCAAACCCGGGTCGGCCGCATGCAAGGCAAACTCCCTACCCGCTGTGCTATCACTCCGGCCTCCAAGGCTAAGGATTCTTTATCAGCTAAAAATTTACTGGCCAGCATAACTATTCAGATCAGTCTATTAGACACAGATCTTTAAAGGATTGGAGATGCACTGTGTATGATATCTATGACCCTGTAACTATTTTTTTAAACACTGAAACATTATTCATTTAATCATTTATGTGAAAAATGTTTTAAAGGCCAACATTTTCCTGAAGATATGAAGAGCGGTGATTTGGAAGATCTGGAAGAAGTTTAAATGAAATTTTAAAACTTTCAAAGAAAAAAGTCAATGGATGGTTTTCCACACATGTTCATAGAATTTCATCATCAGAGTCAGTATTCTAAGACAAAAACTATAAAATACAGCTGTATGAGAAATAAATTAGTGAAAGCAGCATACATTTGCCTGCACTTGCATGTCTAACACTCCCATTCTTTTAATTTCTCATTCACACCTGCATTGTATACAAATAGTGGAGTCACTATAGTGTGAGAAATATAGTTGGAATAATATTTTAACACTTTTTTTAGTCCACCAACTGTTCTAATCCCCATGTACCATTTATTCCATCCCTATTATCTTCCCCTCAGCTATGTTATATCTATTGTGAATACTCACTGCTCATTTTCACTGCTTTCACTTATTTCCACTGCTTATTTTATTTGTTTGCTTATAAATTGGAGCGATAGCACAGCAGGTAGGGGGTTTGCCTTGCATGCAGCCAACCTGGGTTTGATTTCTCTGTCCCTCTTGGAGAGCCGGCAAGCTACCAAGAGTATCCCGCCCACACGGCAGAGCCTAGCAAGCTACCTGATCCCTATCCCACCCCTCACCCTGCCTCTATGGCAGACAACTTCCCTCTTACTCTCTTTCTACTTATGGGTACTATGGTTTACAATACAGATACTGAGAAGCCATCATGTTTGGTCCTTTATCTACTTTCAGCACACACCTCCCATCCCGAGAATCCCTCCAACCATCATTGACTTAGTGATCCCTTTCTCTATCCCAGCTGCCTTCTCCCCCAGCTCACAAGACAGGCTTCCAAACATGTAGCACTTTTCCTGGCCCTTGACTCTACTGTCAAGGATCATTCTTGGCAGTACTCAGGGATCTAACCCAGTCAGCCACATGAAAAGCAAGCACTCTACCCACTGTATTATTTTTTGAGCCCAACAAGTTCCTCAAATACCATTCAATAGGGATGGTTATGTTGCCATTGTATACTACATATCCATCCTGTGGTACATTGTAAGTTTTACATCATATACTTAGTGCTTGTTTATCTTTATTGGAAATTTATAAATTTTTATTATCATACTCCAATTCTTTCTAACTACATCATCCACTTTTTCCAGCCTCAAAAGAGTTTGTTCTCTTTCTCTATGAGTTTGTCATTTTAGATTCTATATATGAGGTTATTTAACATTTGTCTGTCTGACTTATTTCACTTAGCATAATTCCTTTAAGGTTATTCCAATATGTCATAAGTGAATTTTATGGCACAATAGCACTGTCATAACACAGCTGTCCCGTTGTTCATCGATTTGCTTGAGCAGGCATCAGTAAGGTTTCATTGTGAGACTTCTTGTTACTGTTTTTGGCGTATTGAATACGCCACAGGTAGCTTGCCAGGCTCTGCCGTGCGGGCAGGATACTCTCGGAAGCTTGCCAGACTCTGCGAGGGGGGCAGAGGAAAAACCTGGGTCGACTGTGTGCAAAGCAAATTCCCTACCCACTGTGCTATCACTCCAGCCCACAATAATATTCCATATATACATATTTTATTATCTCTTCATTTATCAATGGATACAAGCTTCATCTACTAATTATTGTAAACAATGTTACCATGATGGGGATAATAAGGTTTCTTCAAGTTAGTGCTTTTATATTTCTTTGGACATAATCATAAATTAAATTGCTGTTGTGAATAATAAGGCTCTTAATCAGGTCCTTTATCTCCTTAGTTATACTATTTCCAAGATACTTAATTTTCTGAGGCACAATTGTGAACAGAATTTTTTTAGATCACAATCTTCTCTTTTATTATTTGTATATAGGAAACCCATAGACTTTTTTTTTAATTTATTTATTTTTAATTAGAGAATCACCGTGAGGGTACAGTTACAGATTTATACACTTTTGTGCTTATACTTCCCTCATACAAAGTTTGGGAGCCCATCCCTTCACCAGTGCCCATTCTCCACCACCCGTAAACCCAGTGTCCCTCCCACCCTCCCCAATCCCATCTCCCCCCCACCCCACCCTGCCACTGTGACCAGGCATTCCCTTCTGTTTTCTCTCTCTAATTAGCTGTTGTGGTTTGCAATAAAGGTGTTGAGTGGCCGCTGTGCTCAGTCTCTAGCCCTCATTCAGCCCGCAACTCCCTTCCCCCACATGGCCTTCGACTACAATGTAGTTGGTGATCGCTTCTCTGAGTTGACCTTTCCCCGGAACGTGAGGCCAGCCTCGAAGCCATGGAGTCAACCTCCTGGTACTTATTTCTACAGTTCTTGGGTGTTAGTCTCCCACTCTGTTATTCTATATACCATAGATGAGTGCAATCTTTCTATGTCTGTCTCTCTCTTTCTGACTCATTTCACTCAGCATGAAACTTTTCATGCCCATCCACTTGACTACAAAATTCTTGACCTCCTTTTTTCTAATAGCTGCATAGTATTCCATTGTATAGATGTACCAAAGTTTCCTCAACCAGTCATCCGTTCTGGGGCATTCGGGTTTTTTCCAGATTCTGGCTATTGTAAACAGTGCTGCGATGAACATACATGTGCAGATGTTGTTTCGATTGTACTTTTTTGCCTCTCTGGGATATATTCCCAGCAGTGGTATTGCTGGGTCAAATGGGAATTCAATATCTAATTTTTTGAGAGTCGTCCAAATTGTTTTCCAGAAGGGCTGAACCAGTCGGCATTCCCACCAGCAGTGAAGAAGGGTCCCTTTCTCCCCACATCCTCTCCAACAGCGATTGCTTTTGTTCTTTTGGATGTGTGCTAGTCTCTGTGGTGTGAGGTGGTATCTCAAAGTTGTTTTGATCTGCATCTCTCTGATGATTAGTGATGCAGAGCACTTTTTCATGTGCCTTTTGGCCATTCGTATTTCTTCCTTGGTAAAGTTTCTGTTCATTTCTTCGCCCCATTTTTTGATGGGGTTGGATGTTTTCTTCTTGTAGAGTTCAACCAGTGCTTTATATACCATTGATATCAACCCCTTATCTGATGGGTATTGTGTAAATATCCTTTCCCATTCTGTGGATAGTCTTTGTATTCTGGTCACTGTATCTCTTGCGGTGCAGAAGCTTTTTAGTTTAATGTAGTCCCATTTGTTGATCTCTGTTTTTACTAGATTGCTTAGTTCCGTGTCACCTTTGAAGATACCTTTATCTTCAATATCGTGGAGGGTTTCGCCGACTTTGTCTTCAATGTACCTTATGAAAACCCATAGACTTTTGGGTATTGATTTTGTAGTCTGCCAATCTACTATACAAATCTATTGTTTCTAGGAGCTTTTTTGTAGAATCTTTAGAATTCTCTTAAGTCTAGTATCATCTCATCTGCAAATAGTGAGATGAGAGCTTGACTTACTCCTTTCCTTTATGGATGTCCTTGATATCTTTTTCTTCCCTAACTTCTATGGCAAGTATTTCAGTAATATATTGAATAGAAGTGGAGAGAGTGAGCAACCTTGTGTCCCTGAACTTAGACAGAAGGCTTTTAGTTTTTCCCCATTGAGGATGCTTACTGTGGGTTTCTGGTAGATAGCTTTGACTATATAGAGGAAACTCAAACTTTTCCTTCAACTCCTATTTTGTTGTTTTTATGATTAACGGGTGCTGAGTCTTGTCAAATGATTTTACTGCATCTATTGAAATGATGATGTAGTTTTTATGTTTTCTTTTATTGATATATGTAGTATATTGACTTATGTTGACTGGCCTGCCTATGTTAAACCATCATTGCTTCCCCATGATAAATCCTACTTGATCATGGTGTAGGATCTTTCTGATGAGTCATTGGATTCTATTTGCTAGTATTTTGTTGAGGATTTTTGCATCTGTATTCATCAGAAATATTTTTAATTTTCTTCTTTTTGTGGTGTCTCTGTCTGCTTTTGATATCAAGGTGATATTTGCCTCATACAAACTGATTGGGAGTGTTTCTTTTTCTTCAATTTCCTGGAAAATCCTGAAAAGTATTGACAGTAGATCCTCTTTAAAGGTTTGGAAAAATTCACAAGTAAATCCACTGGGCATGGGTTTTTGTTTTGGGGACGTCTTTTGAGTACTATATGAATTTCTCAAAAGTAATAGATCTGTTCAGGTATTCCAAGAATTTTTGATTCAATATTGGGAGGTTATAGGAATCCAGGAATTTATTCATTTCTCCTAGGTTCTCTTCTTTCACGGCATACAGACTCTCAAAGTAATCTCTGGTGATTGTTTGAATTTCTGTGGTTTCTGTTGTGATATCCCTTCTTTCATGTCTGATTCCGTTTACTGGAGTCTCTCTCTCTCTCTGTGAATCTTGCTAGTAATTTATCAATTTTATTTACTTTTTCAAAGAAGCAACTCTTAGTTTCATTGATCTTTTGGACTTCTTTTGGGATTTCAGTTCATTAATTTCTGCTCTAAGTTTTATTATTTCTTTCTCTTCCTGATTAGGTGTCCTTTTGTTGGTCATTTTCTAAAATCACAAAGTGAAGTTGTTTATGTGGGCCCTTCCTTCCTGATGAATGCTTGCAGAGCTATAAACTTTCCTCTTAACACTGCTTTTGCTGTGTCCCATAAGTTTTGGTAGCTCATGTCCTCATTCTCATTTGTTTCCAGAATACTTTTGTTTCTTCTTTGATTTCCTCACTAATCCATTGGTTCTTCAGTAGTGATCTATTTAATTTCCAGGTGTTTGATTCAATTCTCCATTTCTATGTGTGATTAACTTCTTTTTTCATTGCATTGTGGTATGAAAAAATAGTTCACACAATTTATATCTTATTGATTTTATGGAGGTATGTTTTGTGGCCCAGTATGTGATCTATCTCAAAGAATGTCTCCTGTGCATTCATAAAAATGTGTATTCAGCTTTTGGGGAATGAAAAGCCCTGCATATATCTATTATCCCTCCCTTTTCCAATTCTTTATTCAAAGCCAGAATTTCCTCTCTGAGTTTTAGCCTCACTGATCTATCATGAGGTGACAAGGTGGTGTTGAAGTCTGCAATTACTATTGTGTTGCTGCCAATGTCCTCCTTAAATCTATTAGTGGTTATTTTAAGTATTTTGCTGGCCCCTCATTGGGTGTGTTTATGTTCAGGAGAGTAATTTCTTCTGCATATACGTATCCCTTGTTTATTAAGAAATGACTTTCGGTATCCCTTCTAACCATTTTTAGCCTGAAATCTATGTTGCCGGATACTAGTGTGGCCAACCCTGGCCTTTTTGAGGGAGATACTTGCTTGAAAGATAGTTTTCCAGGCTCTGACTTTAAGTCTGTGCTTGCTGACTATTCAAATGTGTTTCTTGTATGCATAGAACTTTGGATCAAGTTTTTTTCATCTCTTTTGCCTCTTCGTGTCTCTCAATTGGTGCATTTAGTCCATTGACATTGAGAGAGATTATTGTCATGGGGTTTTGTGCCATCTTTCTCTAGAAGTTTGTTGTGTTTCTGGGGTTGGTCTTGCCTTCCAGTATAGCCCTTCTGTCCTTCTTTTAAAGTTTTAAGTCCAGGAAGTTTCTGAGGTGTTGCTTATCCACAAAGTTGTGTTATCATTCCTTCAAATGTGTATCATTCCTTCAAATCTGAATTAGAGTCTAGCGAGGTAAAGTATCTTAGTGAGGCTTTCATTTTATTAATTTTTTTAACTATATCATACCATTATCGACCTCAGGCCTGGAGAGTTTTATATGATAGGTCTGTTGTAAATCTAAGGGATACTCCTTTGTATGTAAATTCTTTCTTTGATCTTGCTGCTTTCAGTATTGAGTCTGTATCTGTGGTATTTGTCATTCTGATTTGGATGTCTTGGAGTCTTTTTATTGGTTCTCTTTTAGCTGGTGCCCTTTGGGTTTATTAGATCTGGATGCCTGCATTCTCCAGCTCTGGGGACTTTTCAGCAATGATGTCTTTAACTGTTCCAACCTCATTGGGATTGTCTCTCTGTCCTTCTGGGACTCTGATGATTTTTGTGTTGTTCCTCTTGAATTCATCCCATTGTTCTCTTACCTGCCCTTGAGCTATTCTGAGATCTTTTTATACCTTCTGTTGTTGCCTGGATTTTTTCTGCAGCTCATCTTTAAATTCACTGGTTCTACCAAGTAAAATGTGATTGGAGATCCTGTGCAGGAAGGGAGATGCGTGCTGAAAATACTCTAGAGACGGAACACGATGGCCACTCAATGCCCCTATTGCAAACCACAAGACCCAATTGGAGAGAGAGAAATCAAAAGGGAATACCCTGCCACAGAGGCAGGGTGGGGTGGGGAGGAGATAGGATTGGGAGGTGGGAGGGATACTGGGTTTATTGGTGGTGGAGAATGGGCACTGGTGGAGGGATGTACTTGTGAACATTGTATTGAAGAGGAGGGCAGGTTAAGGGTTAAATTTGCCTTTGTAACTGCTTGGCTGCTTTGAGAGATGTATTGAAGAGGAGGGCAGGTTAAGGGTTAAATTTGCCTTTGTAACTGCTTGGCTGCTTTGAAAGATGTTTTCGAGACCTACCACTGGGCAGGAAACTGTAACCAAATGGGTCAACAAACTGCCCTAGGAAATGTATGCAAACATTTGCAGGGAAACAGTTAACAGTCAACAAATGTTGAGATAAGCAAATTAAGTGACCTATGTATGATTCCCTTTGATCCAATAAGGTGTGATTCCCTTTGATGCTGCAATATCCGTGATTCCCTTTTTTCCCCCAAAAGGGTACAAAAACGGCTCGATTTTTGAGTTCGGGGCCTTCAGCTATGCCGCGCTATTCAGGCACAGCTGAAGGTCCCAATATTGGCTTGAATAAACCCCGTGCATTTGCAGAAAGAGTTGTCTTGGTTTTGTTCTTTTGTTTCTCCGAGCCTCCCCCAGGCAGAGATCTGCCACCCCTAACAGTATGAGGGAAAAACAAGCTCGAAAAATGTGTGAATCTGTATCTGTACCCTCATGGTGACTCACTAATTAAAGAATAAAATAAGTTTTTAAAAAATTTTAAATAAATTAAATAAATAAATAAATTCACTGGTTCTGTCTTCAACTGTTCTTAGTCTACTATTAAGGGTACCCATTGACTTCTTCATTTAATCTGTAGAATTTTTATTAATGACAATTCTATTTGTAGTTTTCTCGTTTATGCTCTCATTTCCTCTTGTATTTTATTGAATCTGTTCCACTATTTCTTTGAGCTCATTAAGCATCCTCATCATTTCATTTCTGATTTCTTTAAAAAGAGAAATTTTGTATGTGGGTATTCCTTATTGAGGCTTTAGAGCTCCTATCTTCATCCACTCCTCATGTTGGGGTTCTGTTTCTCCATAGTGTCTGTGGCAGTTGGGGGGATGGTGATTTCTTCTTTCCCCTTATAGGATACTCCCTTCCATTTTCTTTTTGCTTTTCTTTTATTCCTTCTTTCATTTTTATCAATTTAGGCACATGACATTTAATTGCATCTTCATAAAAAAATTTCCCTCTAGGGAGTGTGGGGAAAGGGAGATCCCCTCCCACTTGTTATGGAAAATACCTATGTAGGATTCCCTTCCTTTTGGGTGTTTCTGTGTAACTGTGTGGAGCATCTTCGGAAATGGATCTTATGGGCTATATTGAGGAGTATAACTGGTGGCCACATTAGTTGAGCTATACAGGGCATGATCGCAACCACTCACCCACGCTGGATCACTCCTCCCTGTGTTTGGAGCACTCTATGGAATGCTGGCAATGGAGCCTCTCTCCAAACAGAGATGGCCGTGAGCCAGCTAAATGCCTTAACTCCTGAGCTGTCTCTCCAGCCCCAGTGCCCAGCGAGAACCCTCTCTGCACCAAGGGACCCAGCCCTGGCAGCTGACCTCCAACACGCAACCACCGCCAGGCTCCAGGCTGCTTTCTGAACCACAAGGCCGTGACATATTATAAGACACTTCCTACCCATTTTCCATAATTACCACAGCATATCTAATGGATTTCAGACAGTAGGCAACAAATCATAGAGTAATATATATACACATATATATAATACACACATATGTGTGTATATTACATATACACACATAATATATATAATATACACACACACACATATATATACACATACCTCTCAGAGAGACTGGCAAGCTACCGAGAGTTTCCCACCCACACAAGCAGAGCCTGGCAAGCTACCCATGGCATATCCAATATGCCAAAAACAGTAACAACAAGTTTCACAATGGAGACGTTACTGGTGCCCACTTGAGCAAATCAAAGAACAACGGGGACAACAGTGCTACAGTGCTACCATGAGAATTTTTGAACTATATATTTCATTTTTAACTTAATTTTAGCTTATCTAGGTATTCTTAAATTAGCATAAGTACTTATAATAGTTTTTTATATGTAACTTCTTAGAAATTTGTCCAATTTGTGCACATAACTAAACTGAAATCATGATTTTATAATATTTTCTGGGATTTTTGAGCAAAGAAATCTAGCATAAAAATATTCAAGGCTCCTACTCACAGTAGCCAAACTCCAGAAGGAATACCTTGTGCCAGTGACCATGAATGTTTCTCTTACTCGGATCACAAACCCTAAATTAAAGAGACAGTTGTCCCATCAGATATCAGCTCTAATTCTACAAATCCTCATGAAGCCCCATCACATCCAAGTGAGATTATTACTGAAAACACTTTTCATATCAAAGTCAGCAGAGGCAACAACCAAACTTCACTGGCTGACGTGATGCTATCACATATGTAAATGTATCAAGTAAATGAACTGAATAATTCAAAAGCCTCTTGTCATGGTCTAATAGCACACTACACAATAAAAGGAACAGTATAAGCATAGATATTATCAGAAGCTATCTGGTCTAAACAACTGATCATAGAAGTTCTTAAGTAACTGGAAATCTAAATATCCATCATTAACCCACATAAAGTTCAACTAATGATGGAAAAACTAAGTAACTCAAGTATTATGTCATCATACAGAGTTTAGAAAACCAGGGAAATCCTCAAGCCCTTTAATCTCTCAAGCATGGGGACCTAAAATCAACACTAACTTCATTGGAAATTGAAATTAAGCAAGCACTGACTAATAAAATTAAGCAATCACTAGATGAGACACTTGAATAACTCAAAGAAGAACTCATTCAAAATATGACAGGTTCCATAAAAAAATGAACTGAAGGAATGAAAGAATATAGTAGCAAGCCATTGTAACACTGTTGCACTGTCATCCCATTGTTGGCTCCAGTGGGTATCAGTAATGTATCCATTGTGAAACTTGCTACTGGGTAAGGGTAGCTTGCTAGGCTCTGCTGTGTGGGCAGGATACTCTTGGTAGCTTGTTGGGCTCTCCGAGAAGGACAGAGGAATCGAACCCAGGTCGGCTGCACGCAAGGCAAACTCCCTACCTGCTGTGATATCGCTCCAGTCCAATAGCAAGCCATAGTAGCAGAATTTAACAGAATCATAACAGACGAACTTGAAGACAAAATACAAGCTGGAATCATTAGGGAACTGGAAAAAGAGATAAGAAACACTAGGATGGAAGAGAATAGAAAGTACTTAATGGATAACAACAAGAGGAACAATCTGAGACTTATAGAAATATCAGGAGAAGAAAACGGGAACGAGGAGGTACAAGTTTTGGGAGAGATCAGAGCTGAGAATTTCCCCACTCTGGAGGAAAACTGGTGTACAGATTCAAGAAGCCCAAAGAGCACCAACCAAAATAAACCCAATGAAAAGACATATAGTAATCAAAATGACAAAATCCAAAGAGAGAGAGAAACTTCTTAGAGCTTCAAGAGAGAAAGGAAACCTTAAATATAAGGGAAACAATATCAGAATCAGAACAGATCTCTACATATGAAAATGGTACAGGAGATAAAAGAGTGGAATGGCATATTCAAATTATTCACCGAAAAATCTTTCAACCTAGAGCCCACTAACTGCAAAACTCTCATTTATCTGGGAGGGAAAAAAAGAACACTTTCAGACAAACAAGAGCTGACAGCATTTGCTATAACCAAACCAGGCCCTGAATGAAATACTGAAAGACCCTTTATATAAACCAAACAGCCAATTGTAGAAGCAACAACTTCAAGCAGTAAAACAGCAACACGACCCTTTATGTCAATAATTTCCACAAACATTAATGGAATGAACTCTCCCATCAAAAGACAGAGTGGTGTCAGAGACAAAATCCAGTATTTGCTGCTTGCAGGAAACACATTTAAAATCAAAGGTTAGACACAGACTAAGAGTGAAAGGATTAAAAACAATGATACAAGCCAACAGTAAACAAAGAAAAGCTGGGACAGCCATTCTTATATCAGACCAAACAGCATTCTAAAGAAAGTAATTAGAGATCGGATGAACACTATTTATTGGCTAAGGGATAAATAGATCAAGAAGTAATAACTATAATTAACACACATGCACCAAATGTGGGATCAGCAAAGTTTATAAGCTTTTGCTCACAAACCTAAAGAAACATAGATGGAAATACAGCAGAGTGGGACTTCAACAGTCCACTGTCAGCACTGGACAGATCAACTAGACAGAAGGTCAGTAAAGACATAAGAGCACTAAATGAAAAACTGAAATAACTGGGACTAATGGATATATACAGGGCCTTACATAATAAAAAATCCAAATACACATTCTTCTCTAGTGCACACAGAACATTCTCCAGGATAAATCACATATTAGGCCATAGGACAAACCAGCATATATTCACAAACATAAAAATCATACCGAGTATCCTCTTAGACCAATTTATCAAATATATAAATAGAAACAATTTATAAAAACCTATGGAATACAGTAAAAGTCGTACTTAGAAAAAAAGTCACAGGAATATAGGTGAATAAGGAAAGAAGAAGAAGATAAAATCAACAACCTAAATGCACATTTTAAGCATCTGGAGAAATAATAGCATATGAATCCAAAAACCAGAAGAAAGAAGGAAATAATAAAAAGCAGAGCAGAAATCAATAATATAGAAATTAAGAAAGCAATACAGAAATCAATGAAACCAGAAGCTTTTCCTTTGGAAGAATAAATAAGAAGACAAACCTTTGGCTAGACTCATGAGAAAAAGAAAAAGTTCTTAGGGGCTAGAGCGATAGCACAGCAGATAGAGCATTTGTCTTTGCATGAGGCCGACCCAAGTTCGGTTCCCAGCATCCCATACGGTCCCCTGAACACTGCCAGGAGTAATTCCTGAGTGCATGAGCCAGGAGATCTTCACTGTCATCACTGTCATCCTGTTGCTCATCTATTTGCTCGAGCAGGCACCAATAATGTCTCTTTTGAGACTTGTTGTTACTGTTAAGTTGGAGAACCTAGAATAAATGAATAGATTCTTAGAAACACATAATCTTCCAAATCTTAATGAAGATGATTAATCTTTAGACCAATTAGAAGCAAGAAACTGAAACAGTAATCAAGAATCTCCACCAAAACAAAAGTCCTAGTCCAATATTATACATAGAAGACCAAAAATAAGCCCACAAAACCCTTTTAAAAACAATAAGCTGATAGAATAGAAAGTGACTAGTACAAAGTCAACACACAAAAGTAGTCTGTACACATTTTTTTTCTTTTTGGGTCACACCCGGTGATGCACAGGGGTTACTCCTGGCTCTGCACTCAGGAATTACTCCTGGAGGTGCTCAGGGGACCATATGGGATGCTGGGAATCGAATCCGGGTGGACCATGTGCAAGGCAAACACCCTACCCGCTGTGCTATTTCTCCAGCCCCTGCACTCTTATATATAAATAATGAATCAGAGGAGAAAGAAATCAAAACTATATCCCATTCTAAAAAGTTGGTATAAATAGATACCAAAATAGTATCTCATGGTGACTCAATAAAAAATATAGATATTAAAAAAATAGTATTCAAGAACAAAAAGTACCTAGGAATCAACTTAACAAAAAGGGTGGGATGTCTATACCATGTAAACTCAAAAACACTTAAGAAATAGGAGACCTTAGAAAATGGAAAAATATTCCATGATCTTGGGTTGGAAAAATGAATATTGTTTAAATGACCATCTTACATAAACTAATTTATAGGTTCAATATAATCCCTATCCAAATTCAGATGACACCAGAGACTTAGAGCAGTCCATAATAAAGTATGTATGGAATCACAAGAGAGCCCAAATAGCCAAAACCCATACTGAAAAATAAAAAAATGGGAGGTGGTTTTTGTATCTCATTACCTAACTTGAGGGTGGTTTCTTCAAGTTCTAGCACAGCAGGTGGGGTGTTTGCCTTGCATGAGGCCAACCCAGGTTCAATTCCTCCGTCCCTCTCGGAGAGCCCAGCAAGCTACTGAGAGTATCCCGCCCGCACGGCAGAGCCTAGCAAGCTACTTGGGCATATTCAATATGCCAAAAACAGTAACAACAAGTCTCACAATGGAGACATTACTGGTGCCTGCTCAAGCAAATTGATGAAAAACGAATGACAGTGCTACAGTGTTACCTAACTTGAAACTATAACTATAAAGCTAGAATGATTAAAACATCATGGTACTGGAGTAAGGACAGACTCTCTGACCAATGGGTCAGAGTTGAATACCCAATATACAAAGCACTTGTTAAAGAAAGCAACTGCGATAAAAAAAAAAAAAAAAAAAACCACATCCAAAACTGTTAACTGTTGATAGAGCTAACTATCCAAACCACAGGAGTTAACAACACTGAAATCACGAGACCCAAACTTTAATAACCAAACTTAAAAGGTGCCTCTCAAGGTGGCAGACTGGGGCTAAGTTGGGTGGGTCAGAGGAGAAATCTCAGAACTCCAGTGGAGGTAAGGTGACACTGGAGGTGGAATTGATGATGGAACATTGCATTTCAAAAATCCTTCCACCACACATGCCTCTATTGCAGGCACGCATGTGCTAGGCAGCAACACATGGGCACAGACAATACCTAAGCTGAGGCAGAATCTGTGCATGCTTCCTTTCCTGGCTTCTGCTCCTGCTGCACCTTCTCTCTGAAAGGAGTCCAGACTTCTCTGGGTCTGTGTTGGTGGCACCAGGTAAGGGTCTTAGCAGACTGTAATTCCTTTAACTTCTGTCTTAATTCCTCGGATCAATCTGTCTGTGAGCCAGACAGAGCAAACCACTCTGCCCAAACTAATGTCATCCTTGGCCTAATTGATCCGATCTTTGTCTTTCAGGTATTGATAACTTTAAAAACTCAACCAATTCATTTTCTGAGCCCATTAAGCAAAGGTACTGTGAGGTTTCAGCCCAGGGGTAGGGCATTTGCCTTGCACATGGCCGACCCAGGTTCAATTCCTTAGTCCCTCTTGGAGAGCCCAGCAAGCTACTGAGAGTATCCTGCCCACACGGCAGAACCTGGCAAGCTACCCGTGGCATATTCAATATGCCAAAAACAGTAACAACAAGTTTCACAATGGAGACATTACTGGTGCCCACTTGAGCAAATCAAAGAACAACAGGGACAACAGTGCTACAGTGCTACATGACCATGAGGTTTTATTCTAATGCAGACAGGGTCTACAGTTCTTTTGTCAGTATGAAGAAGCTCCAGAAAATCGACCTTCAGCCACTTTCCCTTTAAGATTTAAGTCAGTGAAATCTTTTGTGGGGGAGATGAAGCAGGGAAGGAGGTAGAGAAGGGTTTCCTGTGATGATAAATTTGGGGGAAGCAATAAATTCAACAACACTGAATCTGGCAAAAACCCACCTTGTGGAGGAGTAAAAGGCCCTGTCTGACCTAGTCAAGGTGAAGTGGTTTGCTGCTATAGAAAACACTCTGTCTGGGATGGTAAGACAGAAGTTAAAGCAATAAAAATCGAAGCAACATGGCAATATTCCTATGATTATAAGAACGAAAACTAACGATCTCTTCACCCTGACTTTGGTTTATAGAAAATGACTCATTATGTCCAAGTTCTCTTATGGACATGGAAACGCATTCACTTACATTGGACCTGGTAATAGAGAGGTTTCCAAAAAGAGAAAATAGCTTCTTATAAAGATTTATGAGCTCTTGAAGACATAACTGATATTTTCCTTAAAATAGGGACACTCACCAGAGCAACCCAAAGATGTTAGATAAAGGCATAAGTCCATATATCCAGCATGCACTTTGATTTCTTTCTTTTGCATACTGGGGGGCCCACTGCAAAAAAATGTGTTAGGTCCAGTTTCTGTTGACTGCATACCAGTAATAATTATTATAAGCAGAGCCTGGCAAGCTACCTGTGGTGTATTCAATATGCCAAAAACAGTAACAACAAGTCTCGCATGGAGACGTTACTGGTACCTGCTCCAGCAAACTGATGAGCAACGGGATGACAGTGATACAGTGATAGAGTGGTGAGCAATTTTAGATAAAGAGACATGATTCTCAGCTTTTAGAAACGAATGTTCCCTCATCTTTCTTAAAAAGAAGTTTTAGATCCTTGATGGGTAGATAGGAATAGATTGATTTGTTTCCTGTTGCAGTCTTGTCACTACTTGGTGTGGAGAAAACTGATTTTATCCTGTAAAGATGAACCCAACTACAAAGTTCCATTAAGCTTCACAGCCATAAAAATGCTCAGGATAACTTGGTAAGGTCCCTTCCCCTTAGGCAATAATTGATCTAAAAGAAATCCAGCCTTCCAAGTCTTCAGTGAAAACCCACTACCAAGCTGAATTTTGTTGGAAAGTAATTCTTTATTTGGGTGAGCAAAAAGAGCATTCCCATAAACCTGCCGCACTGGCCCCAGACTGACAACATACTTGGTCAGTTGTAAACTTTGAGTCCAATAATAAATGTGTGGCATATATCAGGATATAACTGCTATTTTGTGGGGGAATCTGCACTGCATTCAATTGCTTTGGGTTTTCTTCCCGCATGATTTTTTTTTCTTTTGCCTTTTTGGGTCACACTTGGGAATTGCTCAGGGATTACTCCTGGCTCTGCACTCAGAAATTACTCCCGGTGGTGCTCAGGGGACCCTATGGGATGCCAGGGATCGAAGCCTGGTCAGCCATGTGCAAGGCCTACTCTCTGTACTATCGCTTTGGCCTCCTCCCCATGCTTTATTGGATAATTTTAGCTGTTAAAACTCCTTGATCTCTTCAAATGATTGTATGTTCATATAGAACCAAGAACAAATATTTAGAACCAGTTTAGATGTTTACTTGGAAGTCCCTCAGTCTATTGACAGGCTCAAGAAAGAGCATATCTGCCTTTTCAGCTGAAGTTCTCCCAGTAAACCTCTGGCTTTCACTATCTTTATCAGACTAGAGGCAGTCTGTGCAGTATTGAGTCTTTTATAAAAGAGACTGCTACCTCCCAGGTTTATCTGGATGACTCAAGAGGGTATCTTTTAAATCAAGCCTATTAGAATACATTTATCCAATCACTGCTATAGAACTAACGTCTGATTTCTATGAAAGCAAGTTACAGAAACTAGTTTTCTCTCTACCTTCACTTTAAATTTGTCTGATGGATTTAAAAAATGATTTATTCTTTTGTACAAGCACAGCAATGTTGGAGAACGTACTATTTTGGAGCTCCTCAGTACTTACTGAGAGGTCCTATGTGTCAACCAAGGACAGAAGAGTGGGTTTCTTACATTAATAAAGGTTTTAATATTTTGCCTATCTTTTCAGGGTTACCCAGGCCATGCCAGTATGAAGATGCAAAAATCAGGTCAGCTGGATGAGCTGGAGGTGGCCTTGAGCCTCTCATATTCTGTAGGAGTGTTCTGAAAGGCATCCGGCCCATCTCACTCCTGGATTAGAAGAGTTCCTGGTCTCTAGGAGCTTTCTTTCTTTTTTGCTCTTTGGGTTACACCCGGCAATGCACAAGGGTGACTCCTGGCTCATGCACTCAGGAATCACTCCTGGTGGTGTTCAAGGGACCATATGAGATGCTGGGAATCAAACCCAGGTCAGCTGCGTGCAAGGCAAACACCCTACCTGCTGTACCATAGCTCCAACCCCTCGAGGAGCTTGATGCTAAGAGGAGGGCCCAGGCTGTGGTCAGTCATTGAAGATCTGGGGGTTCCTTTGCAGATTGGAGGTTCCTTGTTTTTCATAGCAGAGACTATTTCCAGCCTGACTCTTGGGTGTTCCTAAGATATGTGGGGTAATAGTAAATGTACCTGTTATTACTGGAAGAGCTCCTATCATTTATCCCCGTTGCCTTTGACTCGGTTTCCCTTAAATAGGGCTTTGGGGTCCCATCACTAGATCTTGAAATTTCCTGTCTGTATTAGGGACAGCCCCTTCTACAAAGAGGGAAAGACTTCTTATCTGGATTTATGCAAACCAACATAGAGAAATATGGAAGGCCAGGTGAATTTAGTCATCACTTTAAATCTCACCAATGGAACAGGTAGCCAATAAGAATAGATATTGGGATAACTGGGGATGGGACATTGCAGCCAATATAAGAAAGTGCCTACTCCCAGCCCCATCTCTCTCTCTCTCTCTGTTCTTCTACTCTCTCTCTCTCTCTCTCTCTCTCTCTCTCTCTCTCTCTCTCTCTCTCTCTCTCTCTCTCTCTCTTCACAGACTGCAGGATCAGCAAAGGATGCACAGCTGGACAGGTGGCCAAGTAGAGGCAGGTCTCATAGATAGGCCCAGTCAGGGGCAGAATACTGGCAGGGCTGAGATGCCTCGTAAAGCTCAGAATATAGGCAGAGCTCGGATATCCAGGTAGTAACAAGGTGCGGAGCACAAGAGTCTCACCCACATGCACATGGTTGTAGTCCAAGCCTACAAGAGCTGGAACCGGATAACAGGAACTGCTGGGGTGTAGTTGGGAGGCTCAGCAACAGGTACAGAGCACAGGGATCTCACCTTCACACATGCGCCATGGCCGGAGACTAAGGAAAGAACACACAGGAGAGAGAGCAATGCAGAGAGACCTGGCTACTGTTCACGGGAGGTGAGTCCCGTGAGCAATGCATGGGACAAGGCAGGGAGGCTGTTCAAGGGACAAGGCAACATCAGGGACAGGACCAGTTATGTCGTTTATAGGTAAAGGAGAGCATGGACATCTAGAGAGGGGCCTGGAACCATCTACTTTATCTGTACAATAAATTTTAAGTTTTAATATTCCTAGTTACATAAGCAAATCTTTCATACAATACTCAAGGACCTACCAGAGCAGGAAAATCTGCTTTTATTCTAACAAACATGCCAAAAAGAGAGAAAAAGATACCCATTTGCTGTGGGTCAGAGTCCAAAAAAAGGTGCTGTTGAAATCTCTAGATTTAGAACATACAGTTTTGCAGTATTATGTTTCATTCATTTGGTCTCATGTTGAAAACCTTAATTTCCTGTAACTTCTTATTGTCCAATTATCTAAGGGTTCGTGTGTCTGGAGTATCCCTCTAAGATCCTTTTCATAAACCTCTCCCAAAAAAGTATTAGATAATTCTGCAGATATAATTTAAAGAACTCCATATAACGATAGTTTGATCATACAATTTCTTCCCTTAAAGTACAACTTTAAACCTTCTACACATTTCTTTATATTTATCCTGCCCTGTAACTTTTCTTCATTCCATTTCAGAGACAGTTTCACTTTAATAGGGCTCTTTTCTTTTCCCCAATAATAATATCTTCATCCATTATCTTTCATACTTAAAATACACCTTTGTTCTTCTTACAGTCACATGTCCCAAATGTAATTTCCTTATCTTACTAAACTTAGTACAGCTTGATCTCCCAAGAAATTTGGAATCAAGTTGCTAATCATTGTCTCATTTAGCCTGACAAAATTGCACTATGCAGTACTTATTATTAAAGTTCTGTTGCAGATCTCTCTGAATAAAAAGCATTACATTGGTTTTATCAATATCCAAAAGGCTTTAGGATGCTCATAATTAAATATCTTACAACACACACTACACTTGGCAAAAATGTGTGCTCCAAGTTGTGAATGAACAAGAATATACTAAAATGTTTTGTCCTTAAAATTCTGATTTCTAGAAAAACAGATATAAAAGGATTATAAAACACATAAATTCCCACGAGACAGCAAGGACTTGTGGATAAAGTTCTCTTAAGGTCAAAGCTAGATTTGATACCTGGTGACAAAGCTGACATAAAATAACATATTAATAATAGCATGCATTTTCATGTCCTGTGCAGACTAATTAACAATATTGTCTGAAAGAGCTGGTGAAAGTTATTTTTCACCCAAATCACCATTCTTAGAAACCACTGCAGGGGCTGGAGCGATAGCACAGCAGGTAGGGCGTTTGCCTTGCACGCGGCCGACCTGGGTTGGATCCCCGGCATCCCATATGGTCCCCCAAGCACTGCCAGGAGTAATTCCTGAGGGCAAAGCCAGGAGTAACCCCTGAGCATCGCTAGGTGTGACCCAAAAAGCAAAAAATAAATAAATAAATAAACCACTGCAGTCCCCATTCTAAGAAACCACTCAGTTATAGTGGACGTTGGTAGCTGAGGCAGTGTTTTTAAATGGCCCAAATTTTTTCCCTCCAGTTTGTTATCTGTAGATGATTGATTAACAGACTGTAAGTTCCCTGGGCTGAAAGGTTCCTGTAAGGTGAAAGGTGAGACATAGTGCAGTCCGTAGGGATATTTGAGTTTTCGAAACAACCACTGTCTTCCTAACACATCAAAATTGGAGCATTTAGAATGGAGGCCTAATTCCCCATACTTCTGAGTAGCAATAACCTATCAGGAGGAAACACTAAAACAGGTGGTCTTTAAGATCCTGTTTCTCAGGGGTCTCTTTAACTTCTTCTCCCAATGGGTTTTTAACCCCTTTTTATGTAACTTTCCAACATAAATGAAGTCTTCCTCTCACTTCTACAGTGAGGGAGTCTTTAATCCTTTAAACTTTGCAGGTTGGGATGTCACCCATTCTCTGACCCTAAAAGTTGCAGGAGTGGACGACACTCTATACCTTGACAAGGAAACCCTAAAAGTTACAGGAGGGGACACCACCCTGCCAAGGTTCCCTAAAATTTTCAGAGTCATTGGATTGGGACATCTCCATCAATGACCTCTGCCCCGCACCTCAAATGACCCTGAGGTTTGACCTGGCCTCAGACACAACCACAGCTGCGTGCCAAGCCTAAACTAGAGAGTGCTGTAGCTTTGGAAGACCTTGTTTCAGGATCAGGAGAGCATCAAGTTTGCCTTGCTAACTTTCAGCATCTTTTCACTAGTTCTTTCTGACAGATTTTAGTTTGCTTATCTCGGCCTGTGTGCTGGTCTCATTAGCATCTCACTTCCCTCCAGGTGATCTCTAGCAACAACCTTTGTTGGACTGAGAGCAGAGATAGGAGAGAGGTTCCCTGCCTGGGGCTTGATTGCATGCCTTAGTCCCCCTGAATCTTAAAAGTTCTTAAACACCAGTGGGTTTCTCTTGTGTCCTTCCTACTGTGGGTTGTGGTGCAGGAGACATACAAGGCGGGGAGGGTGTCTCCTCCTGGAAACAACACATTCACAAAGAGGTGCAATCAATTCCCCCGACTAGAGATTTTTCTCCCAGAAAGCATGCCTCCACTGGACATTTTCCTACTTCCTCTTCTTCACGGAATCATCACCATTCCTTCATGGTTGTCACTTAATGATGCCAGTGGGGTCCCCAGGTGATTTCTGAAAAGTAGGAAGGAGAAAAGCAGTAGCCTTGAGAGGAAAATCTGCCATTTTCTCTCTATCCACCTCTGCCACATAGGGAACGGTTGGGGACCTCTAAGACTGTGAACCTAGCTCCTTGCAAGAAAGAAAGACAGTCCTAGACCTTACCCAGGCCTTTAGGTCCCTGCCTTTCCCCCACAGAAAAGAATTGCAGGAGACAAGCAACAGATTTTTTAATTTTTTTTAATTAAATCATCGTGAAGTAAACAGTTACAAATTTGTCCATGATTGGGTTTCAGTCACAAAATGTTCCAACACCCATCCCTTCACCAGTGTTCATTTCTCACCACCCAACGTTCCCTCCTTCTACCTCCCACCCCCAGTCTGCTTCTATGGCAGGCACTTTTCCTCCCTCCCTCTCTCCCCCACTTTGGAAATTATTGTTTGTGATACAAGTACTATAAGGTTATTGGAAAACAATATGAGTATTCCTCAAAAAACTAGAAATTGAGTTTCCATATGACCCAGCAATACCATTTCTCAGAATATACCCTGGGGCCAAAAAATACACTGCAGAAATGCCATCTGCACTGCTATGTTCATTGGATAGCACTGTTCAGAATAGCCCACTGTTGGAAGCTTGTCACAAGTGGGGGGAATGAGTTAAGAAAGAGAAGTTATCACTATGACAATGACAATTGAAAATGATTGCTCTGGACAATAATTGGATACTGAAAGTAGATAAAGAGATATACACATATGTAGCACTATAGCACTGTTGTCCTGTTGTTCATCGATTTGCTTGAGCAGGCACCAGTAACATCTCCATTGTTGTAAAAACTAAAGCACGCCGAGGAACGCGCACTCGCGGGCTCTCCGAGCGGCTCTGTCTCACCACCCATGTTCGGTGCTCTGGAACCGCTGTGTATGGGCTGGATCGGGACGGCCGTTGGCAAAGGACAGGCCAAGGAAGAACGAGGACCAAGCTGGTTGCTGATTAGTTATCGTTTATTCAATCGTCCATCTTTCTCATCTCCTGCACTCCCGGCTCTGTCCTCTCTCTGGATCTACTCCAGCTTCTCTCGCTTCTCTCATCTCTCCTCTTACTTCTCTCTCCCACCTTGCCCTCTAGGCTACACCCAGCCAGGTAGCAAAATCAACATAGAAAGCCCTTCCTGAGGGCAGGGCATTCCAAAGCCCTTCCTGACTCTTAAGGTTTTTTTCCTTTTCTTAGTCCAAACACTTATTAACATCTTAATACTAGTTATTTTTGTATGGACATAGCAAGAGATACATTGAGGCTTGCAAGGCAGCTCTCCTGGCAACATCTTGCCACAGACTCAGACCACAGCACTCAGGCCAGATTAATCATTCCTAGCCCTAGCAGGGTCCAAATCTAGTTATCACTGTTTGGATCATGACAGCATTTGGCCATGATCAAGCTCTTAACTTATAGTTAAGCATTAGGCACTTTGGCCAGGCCCATCTCGATGCCAGGGTAGCACACAACTCATCGCTTGCCCTGGGTCCGTCTCGTCCCTCGTCGGGACCCTGCTTTTGGGGGTGCTAGGAAGTAAGGGCAGCTGAGGCTTAGGATGAGAACAGATGCCCAAGAGGAAAATATCATGTAGAGTCAAATGACATAAGATTACAAAAGCATAGCATTTACTAAGTCTTCCTGTGTCCATACAAAAAGAACATTGCTCTGAATAAACTATGCAAAGGACTCAAGGAGAAGAGAAAAACAATATTTACAAGTCAACAGAACACTAAGAAAGAAGCTACAAGTAAACAAAGAGGAGTGGGAGCACTGCGATGGGAGTAACCCAATAAACCTAAACTACATGAGACTATGTAATCCTACACATTGTGACATTTGTTGTTACTGTTTTTGGCATATCGAATACGCCACGGGTAGCTTACCAGGCTCTGTCATGTGGGCAGAATACTCTCAGTAGCTTGCCGGGCTCTCCAAAAGGGACAGAGGGATCGAACCCAGGTCGGTCGCGTGCAAGGCAAACACCCTACCCACTGTGCTATTGCTCCAGTATATATACACATACAACAGATATAATTTGGAAGTTTTGAGAAAGGGGAGAGAAAAAAACAGCATGCTCAAAAGAGAATATGAACTTATCCCAGCATTAGATATGAAAGTATGAAAGCACACATCTCAAGAGGGGAGATGTGGGAGACACATATGCTTGGGCCAGAGAGACTGTATGCACTTAGCAACACATGCTTACAGACAGCACCTGAACTAGCCACCATGTGTGTCTACCTCTATGAGGTTGAAACTGTTGCCCGTGGGAAGTGCAACAACCCCCTGAGAAAAGGAGTCGAGTTTCCTGGGGGTTAATGTGAGGTGGGGAAGAGTGAGATGATAGCATCAAATCTACTGCTTCTCTCTCTACCCATCTCAATCACCCAATTAGTTTGTGGGCAATCTAGGAGTGATGGAAAAGTCTTTGATGAGCCTGTGTACGGTGAAGAACTCACGTCTCACCAACCCCACGAGGCATTCATTGAGCTGCACCTGAATCTATTTGTTCTGCATGCATGGGGAATGGCGCGTGCCACCCTATTTCTGGGGGAGCTGTGGACTCAGGTTGGTGCAAGGAATTGCTCATTACAGAAAGGAAAGTCTGTTCTAAATCTTTATCAGGCCCATTGACTTTCTCTCACAGAGAAGAATTTCAGGAAAAGAGCTGGAGAGATAATACAATGATAGCGTACTGGCCTTGCCCAGGACTGACCTAGGTTTCAATCCCGACAACCCTGAGCCCCATCAGGAGAAATCCCTGAGCACAGAGCCAGAAGTAAGCACTAAGCACCACCAGCACTGAGCCCCAAATTTTTTTAAAAGGAGAATTTTAAAAGGAGACAAATAGTGAAGTAAAACAAGATTATTTGGTAAATAGAGGGAAGAAAAGAGGTTTAAAAAAAAGTACTTGCTCAGGAAAGATAACCCAGGTTCTCTAACATGGAAACAAATAAAGTACACATCCCGCACGTAAATATGAAGGGCATTTTCCCTGAAACACACACTAAAGTAATAAAGTAGTAAAGCACATCTCAGGCAGATGCAAACCAAAGAAACAAGATATGGCTAATAAAGTAAGCATGTCAAGAAGAGATGCCATAAAATGCTCCTCTTCCTCTTGTTAACATTAAAGTAGATTTTCTTGTGCTAGTGAGTTCTTGAGAATTGTATGAAAGGTTTACATATAAAATCTATGTTTAGTAAGTTAGAGTTTATTGTACAGGTCAAGGGTGTTTGTCCTACCTCAATGTCTCCTTTTTACCTTTATATGATGTCTCTTGTCCTGTCCGTCACTCAATGTCCAGGCTAGTGTACAACTTCCTAAGACCATCTCTCTTCATTCTCTACCCAGTGTATGCTTTCCTAATCTGAAATCATGTTACTGGATCTCTCTCAAACTGTACCCTAGTGGTTCCCTGATGCCTCGATTTTCCATCTCTAGCCCCAGCCACATGAACGTTAATAAAATTTCTGCAGCCCTGCCAGTTGTATGACCATAAAAGCCCTGCCTCGTTCTGCCTTCTTTCCAGGCACATGAGTCCTACCTGATTCTACAGTTGGGGTAGATGAAGAAAGAGAGAATTGGGTTAGGAGCTTCCTTTCCTGTGCTGTCATCTCCCACCCCCAGCCATCCCACTATTTTGATTGCATATCTTTCCTATATGTGAGATTTAAAACAGACCAATGAAATTAAATAGTTCACCAGGTACCTCATACTTCTGCTCCCTCTGTATCACTCTCACAAGTTAATTTATATATCATCATCATCATCATCATCATCATCATCCTGTTGATTGTCGAATTTCTCGAGCAGTCTCAGTAGCATCTCCATTTGTCCTAGCCTTGAGATTTTAGAAGCCTCTCTTTACTTGTCCTTCCCAACGATGTCACATTGGAGGCTCTTCCAGGGTCAGGGGAATGAGCCCCAGCATTGTTACTGGTTTTTGCATATGAATACACCACAGGGAGTTTGCAAGGCTCTCCCATGTGGGCAGGAAACTCTCAGTAGCTTGCCAGGTTCTCCCAGAAGGAGTAGTAGGCTATAAAATGTTTCCAGGAGCTTGGTTTTAAATCTTTGGATGTTGGCCATTGGTGGGATTACACAGTGCCGGGGGCAGTCCCTGGGTGTGACCACCTAGCTTCTGGAAAATAGGAAATCTGGGTGGAAGAGGCCCAGTCCCAATCCAAACAGGCTTGGAGATCTCAGCCCCAGTCCCACACACCTGGGTTCTTCTGCCGGTACCTTCATGTGTGAGGCTCATCCGAATTTATATATAATTTATATATAGTTTTCCAAAAGTGTCCCACCCCTCTGTCCATTGCTAGAGTGGTTGCCAAGGAAAAGGGCTTGGAGCAGTTGATAGTTTTCTTTTGATATTCTTCCTGTGACCTTTGTTCCAGGGTAGAGCCTCTCCTCCCAGGAAGTCAGCAACCTCTTCTCTCTGGAAGGTGTCCTTGCACCTGATATTGTGCATCTCAAAGGTTTTTTCCAGACTCTTAAGAGCATCAGGTGAAAGGGTCTTTTGAGTCCAAGAATTTCATACCTTTGGGCTTTTTTTAGGTTCCAGACAATGTTTTCCCTATTTTACCAGGGGCTGCCTAGCTTCTTGCCTGCAACAAAAACATACTAATAACTAGTAGAAATTACCTGGAGATCAGTCTTAACTGGCTAATAAACAGAACAGGCTGAATTGTTACTAGAGACGAACAATGGGAAATTCTTTCAGCTAGATTATTTTTGTGAGTTCTTTTACCTACCTCAAGATCTCCCATGCCTTTGAGAGAGGTCAACGAAGGACTTTATGACTTTAAGTGGGCTTATGAGAAGCCCGCTTATTTCTCTAAACCAAGGAGAACACACTCAATGGAAGAAACCACATTGTCAGAGAATACAGCGAGGCAGGCTTCAAAAACATGCTTCTGCAGCAAGCTTATTAAGTCCAGACTGTGACTTGGTATTTCAGTCTGATACCTTGCCCTTATGAAGTAAATTGAAAGTAATTATTAGGATGCAGAAGCTTTTGTTTGACTTCCCAGTCTATATAGGGAAGGGATAGAAAACCTTTTTCTTGGTTCTCTCCTGAGCAACCAACTAACTCAGAAGTCAGGATCAACTGTATCTGCAGTCCAGGCTTAAAAAAAAAAAAGGTTGATATTACTGACTTTGATAAATGACAAGAGTAATCAATATACAACAGTACTGAAAAAGGAAGCCTCAGTTTCCCCTTGCCAACAAGAGGGGAGCCCACAGTTCCACAGTTTTCCATCACCAGCAGTTCCAATTCTCCCCATCCTCTGACCACAGCTCATCCCGAAGGCCCTATCTTTAACATTCCTGAAGTTCCCCCCAGGCCCTATTCTTCTGTCCCAGAACTAGGAGTCAACAAGACTAAGATAATGAACAATACCCAAGGCAGGTGACTAGAAAGACAAATTAGCCCGACCACCACTCAGATTCTCTGCATTCTCTGTAACACAAAGACCCAGTTTTCCTACAAAAATCTCACAAAAAAGGGCTGGAGCAGTAGAACAGTGGGTCGGGCATTTACCTTGCAAGAGGCTGACCAGGATTCGATTCCCAGCATCCCATATGGTCCCCCGAGCACCACCAGGAATAATTCCTGAGTGCATGAACCAGGAGTAACCCCTGTGTATCTCCAGTGTGACCCAAAAAGAAAAAAAAATAATAATAATCTCACAACAAGAGCCAGAGTTAACTTAGTCCTATACTGAGTTCCTTCCCAGTTGAGGAGCTCCTTTTCTTTTCTCTTCTACTGTTTAATGAACTTTTCTACTTTCCAACTCTGAGTCTAAGCATCTTTATTACTCAGTATATTCATTCTTGAAAATCTTAAAGAACCTGGGAACTGCAAACAAACCCAGAGATCCGCCACTGCCACTTCTGTCTCGCCTGCATCAATACTAACATAATAAAATAGTAATAACACTAACACCACCTCTCATATTCCCTAAATGATGCTATTTTACTTAATAGTCGATGCAGGTGTGGTGATGGCAGGTCTCTGGGTTCATTCATGTTTCCCAGTTTCTTTAAGATTTTCAAGAATAAAATGGTGTAGGTGGGTAAATAGACATGTCAGGGCCCTTTGACATTGAAATTCCTGGGAAGTAACAAAGTCATTAGTTCTAAGGCTGTCAGGACCTACCTTGTGGACACAGAAATCAAGAACTGATAAGACCTCCAGCAGCTGACTGAGGTGGCTTGACCCCTCCCTACAGAAAAGGACCTCAAGGAAATTCCCTGAGCACCCCCAATTCCTCCCTTTAAACTGATTAACCCTCATGGCTCAGCCCGAAGAAAACTATCCCAAAACTCTATCCCGTTTAGCAACCAGCCTAGCAATGAACTCTTACCTAGCTAGAAAGCCCCCACATGGAGCAGATTGGAGAAAACCTATAAAAGCCATGTCGAAACAAAGGAAGCATGAGCATATGCTGCCAGGGCCCATGTGCTGTTTGTGCCCACATGGTCAAACATATGTGGCACCTGAGCACATGTATGTGTACTGGGGCTCTCTTTGTCTTTGAAGAAGCCTGCGTTCTCTCTCTTTTTTTTTTTTTTTTTTTTATCACTTCAGCCCTTTTATTTATTTATTTTTTTTTATTTTTTTTTTAATTTATTTATTTTTAATTAGAGAATCACCGTGAGGGTACAGTTACAGATTTATACACTTTTGTGCTTATACTTCCCTCATACAAAGTTTGGGAACCCATCCCTTCACCAGTGCCCATTCTCCACCACCCGTAAACCCAGTGTCCCTCCCACCCTCCCCAATCCCATCTCCCCCCCACCCCACCCTGCCACTGTGGCAAGGCATTCCTTTCTGTTTTCTGGTTGAGCTCTACAAGAAGAAAACATCCAACCCCATCAAAAAATGGGGCAAAGAAATGAACAGAAACTTTACCAAGGAAGAAATACGAATGGCCAAAAGGCACATGAAAAAGTGCTCTACATCACTAATCATCAGAGAGATGCAGATCAAAACAACCATGAGATACCACCTCACACCACAGAGACTAGCACACATCCAAAAGAACAAAAGCAACCGCTGTTGGAGAGGATGTGGGGAGAAAGGGACCCTTCTTCACTGCTGGTGGGAATGCCGACTGGTTCAGCCCTTCTGGAAAACAATTTGGAAGACTCTCAAAAAATTAGATATTGAATTCCCATTTGACCCAGCAATACCACTGCTGGGAATATATCCCAGAGAATCAAAAAAGTACAATCGAAACAACATCTGCACATGTATGTTCATCGCAGCACTGTTTACAATAGCCAGAATCTGGAAAAAACCCGAATGCCCCAGAACGGATGACTGGTTGAGGAAACTTTGGTACATCTATACAATGGAATACTATGCAGCTGTTAGAAAAAAGGAGGTCAAGAATTTTGTAGTTAAGTGGATGGGCATGAAAAGTTTCATGCTGAGTGAAATGAGTCAGAAAGAGAGAGACAGACATAGAAAGATTGCACTCATCTATGGTATATAGAATAACAGAGTGGGAGACTAACACCCAAGAACTGTAGAAATAAGTACCAGGAGGTTGACTCCATGGCTTCGAGGCTGGCCTCACGTTCCGGGGAAAGGTCAACTCAGAGAAGCGATCACCAACTACATTGCAGTCGAAGGCCATGTGGGGGAAGGGAGTTGCGGGCTGAATGAGGGCTAGAGACTGAGCACAGCGGCCACTCAACACCTTTATTGCGTTCTCTCTTAAAAGTGTTACTCTCTCTCTCTGTTTCTCTCCCTCCTTCCCCTTTCTAATAGCCTCCCCCCAAAATAGTTTTTACTTCACTGGTAACTCCTCCTGAATTTTTTTTTCTCTGTGAGATAGGACAAAGTACCTGGAAACCCAGAGTAGGGGCCTCTTTCCTGCAAAGAGCAATTCCTCACCAGTCCGAGTCTGTGGCTCCCTGAGAGATCAGGTGGTGGGGGTCAACTCCCATGCTGAAAAGATCAAGCAGACGTCAGGTGTACTTGACAGCCACTTCGTGGGGCTGTCAAGACTCAAGGTCCGTGTTGTGCAGGGACTCATAGCAGACTTTATCAGTCCCAGCCTTCCCAGCCAGTCCTGGAGTGACAGAGGCAATCAGGAGAAAGTGACCATCTCTCTCCTCCCCTCCTCACATAAGCCACTTGTGGGGGTTCACCGACTTCAAAAATATTGATAAAGATGCTCAGAGTCAGAAATAGGAAAAAAAATTTAATTGAAAGTAGAAGAGAAAGAAACTCCCTAGCTGAGGAGGAATTTAGCATAGAACTAAATAAAAAAAGCAGTGTCTTTGTCTAGGTTCTTTTAAATGAAAATTGGGCTCTTGTGTTTCTCATCAAGTGAAAGAATGCTTTAGAGAATTAAGGGTGATTTTAGAGTTTTACCCAGCAGTCTGACTATGTTAGGTCCTTTTGGTTTTTCTGTTTGACAATTTCCGAGGTATTTCTCATGATCTCTTAGTCTTTCAGGTGAACCTAAGGTCCAGGCAGAATTTATAGCCTTTGGAAACTGTAAACTTTGAGCTTCTCCTTCTAAAAAAGATAGCCCAACTGGGGCTGATGTCTACTTGGTATTCTCTTCACGGGATTTGTCCCCACAACCTGATATCTCAGAGATCCACAGACTCAGGCTGGAGCAAGTCTGTTTTTTTCAAAATTGCTCTTTGCAGGAAAGGCAAGTCAGTCTCAGTCCTAGGCCTTATCCAGGGTTTCCAGATTATCTCACAGGAAAGAATTTCAGGAGTAGACAGCAGTGAAAGTGTGTGTGTGTGTGTGTGTGTGTGTGAGAGAGAGAGAGAGAGAGAGAGAGAGAGAGAGAGAGAGGAGAGAGAGAGAAATATTGGATTCACTAAAGGCAGAAAAAAAATCTCCCTATGTGGCCTCTACTGGATGTCATTAAGGACTCCAAAGAAAGAGTGGGCAGAGAGATTTCTATCTTTTAAGAGAGGCTAAATTTAATCTTCAGCAGCAATGATCTTACCTTGATATTTTTCATAATTTTCTGTGGCATTAAAAACTTTTGTCAATGTTTGCATTTAATAATGTCTACCTTAGAAATTATAAATGTTCCCAACTGTGATTTCAATGGTTCATCGAATTGTAGGGCATTTCTAAATTGGTTCCAGAAATTAAAGTAACCTATGAAAGAGAAATTAATCTAACAAAAAATAGTGAGAGAATTTTAATGGATAAAAGGGCAAAAATATATAGAGAGAGAGCCATGCATTTTGATATGTTCTACTTTGGTGATAGAGTAATTAATTGTTTGTCATGTGAGAATTTCTTCACAAAGGAGTGAGAAGAATCTTGGCTTCACAAGTGTTCCACTACCACTACCTCCCTATGCCCCTCCCTTATCCTGTGTTTTTCTAGAAACTACCTCCAACACTTCTCCAGGTGCTTGTTTCAATCTTTGTAGTTTGTACTTTAAATTTGGGGGTCACACCTAGCTGTGCTCAATGCTACTGATTCTGTGCTCAGAGATAATTTCCTGTAATACTCGGGGGACATATGAAATGCCAGGGATCAAACTAAGGTTAGTCACTTGCAAGGCCTACACTATCTCTCTGACCCCTGTAGTTTGCACTTTAATGCTTGAGTAGAATGTTGGAAATTTAAAACCTGGGGCTGGAGCAATAGCACAGCGGGTAGGGTGTTTGCCTTGAGCGAGGTCAACTCGGGTTCAATTCCCAGCATCTCATATGGTCCCCAGAGCACCGCCAGGAATAATTCCTGAGTGCAGAGCCAGGAGTAACCCCTGAGCATGGCCAGGTGTGACCAAAAATAATAATAATAATAATAAAAGGAAGAAAATGAAAAACCTGCTACTGAAGTGGCCCTCTGCTTGGTTCTGACTAAAGTAAAAGATCCAGAATTTTATTGTAAAATATTCCACTTTCAGGTTGGGATATAAATATTTTGCTAAAATATACACTATACTGGCCCAGCCGAAAATATTAGGCAAAACCTAAAAGTTTCCCCATTGTGGGGCCATGTATTATCGATTGAACACTTTTGTCTAAGCTAATTAACTCTGTAAGGGGAGATCATACTTCTTAAACAATTCTATGACCCACATAAGCATTTGTTTGGTGAACTAATATTGAGTTCGTTTCACCTAACCACTTTATAGTCGGGATGACTTCCCAAGGGCATGAAGGATGCTACCTGCTCTCTGGAATCAATACTCAGTGGGGACTATAGATATTCAGAGCAACCAGCATGTGATGACCTCTTTGTGAACCTCCTGATTCTTCTAAGATCTTGAGAGTTTCTCCTCCTGTTCTGTCCAACCCTGCAGAAGGTCCTGATACTTAAACAGAAATATCAGTGTGAAAGTGATTAAACACTTAGTTAACCTTATGGATATATTGGAAAGCTACCTACCATGCTGTGCTTATGCAATCTCAGATGATTCAGCTCTCTACTTGCAGACAGGTCTCCGTGTAAGAAGGATTAGGCTCTTACATCAGCTTCACAGTAACATTTTCATGAGACCATTAGACAAAACTTGGAGGAGAATCACCAACACTATGTCTGAAGGATGCTCACAATCTCTCCAGGAATGAATTGTGGTGGTGGTGATGGTATGTATGTGTGTGCATGTGTGTGTGTTTGTGTGTGTATTTGATATTTGGCATGTACATATGTGCTGGGGCTGGAGCGATAGTATAGCGATAGGGCGTTCGCCTTGCATGCGGCTGACCTGGGTTTGATTCCTCCGCCCCTCTCAGAGAGCCTGACAAGCTACCGAGAGTATCTTGCCCCCATGGCAGAGTCTGGCAAGCTACCCGTGGTGTATTTCATATGCCAAAAACAGTAACAAGTCTCAAAAAAAGAGAGATGTTACTGGTGTCCGCTCGAGCAAATCGATGAGCAATGGGATGACAATGACAGTGACAGTGACATATGTGCTACCTTCCAGAAACCTGTGCTCTGCTTGTGCTTATGGAGTGGTGTTAGCACTTACAGTCTAACCTTAAGGGAACACTCACTAGTGGATCACCAACTGTGTAAGTTACTAATTATGTATAAGCATAAGAAATGATGGGTAGAAGTCATCCTCAGGAAAATTCATTATGAAACAGGGAAGTAGACAAGGCAGGGAAGAATAAAGGATCTGGCCAGATCCCACAGAAGACAGTTTGGATAATAGTATACGAGATCTCAGAGTTTCTCAGATTCAGGGGACTCACATTCATATCTGTATGCACTTATATTGTCAGGCACTGCTGAAGGGTTGATTCGCAAGGGGATGGAAGAGGTTTTATCACCAAGTTCTTCTTCCTTGATAGAAGATAAAGTAAATACCAACAGTGACAAGGGAGCCTTCCCGCAATGACAGAGAGAGCCCATCTCTTTTCTCTTCAGCTGTAATATGTTTTTGTGGGGATCCCCAGTGGTGCTGATGCCCAATAGGGCTGTACCTGGTAGTGGACAGATGTGTGTCAGGCATGTACTCTCTTCTGCATCTTATAATGATTATCTTCATACTTGTCATCTTAGTCCTAAGTCTTCTTTATCATTTTATGTGTCAGGAAAGCAAGCATCTTTAGCATCCTTGTTCTTTGAAAGTTTCTTCTGAAAAGACTCTCTCCATAAAAGTAAGATTCTTCCTTTAACTCAACCATCACTGGGTATGACCCTAGACACCCCCATCCACTGGAGGGGGCTGACCTGGAAAATACCTCACACCATAGAGCATGAGCACTGCATACTTGTTCCCTTATGATGACCCATAACATCCTGTCCCCAACTCCCCAGGTCTTCTTTCCAGGCTGTGCTTCAAGGACTCCAACTTGGCATGGAAGCCAAGAAGAGCAGCTATCTGAGAATGTGTGACTTTGAGGCAAAGTACTCTCAAGTTATTCACTGGTTACAGATAATTGCAGTGGGACAATTTGGGATGGGGAGAATGACATCTCAGATTCTCTTGCTGGATGACTTGGGCAATGGCTACAGGGTCTCCAGGGATTTTAGTAGCAAAGGAGATGGGTAGACAAAACGGGATTCAGGTGCACTATCAACCTGGTTGCCTAGTGAGACAAAGGAATTAGATCACAGAGATCTTTGAAGAACAGAATTATAAATTTGGGCACGCTTCTCTACCCACAAGCTTAAGGTACTAACAAATGATTGCTGTTTATCAATTTGTTAATACTTATGTAACAAGAAGTACAGAATACAGTACTTATAAATTCTTATAATGAACTATTTTTTCTTTATTGAGTCAGTGTTTATATAAATGCACATTAGTTTAAACTTTTTGACCTCATTTGCATTCTAAAATTACAGCACCATAATTTCCTTTTCCCAAATGCACTTGCTCTTAATTAATCTTAACTACTCTTGAGCTTTTCTGATTTCTATTATCACTATTTAAAGTTGAGAAGACTTTTAATGGATCTAAATCACTTATTCAAATTAGTTTCTTTTTCTAAAGTTATAATGACTTGAAATTTTATTTGATTTGGGCCCAAGGTATTACCTGGAAGTAATTTGATTGTTTTACAATTTAAATAATATGTGTGGAATAAAATTGACTAATCTTATTTACACATGTGTAAAAATTATGACATTTTAACCAATTAACATTTTTTAAGAAGCTTGCAGAATTTTATAGCATAAAGCTTTTACTGTAGTGCTGTCATCTACAATCTGAACCCATTTAGCACTAAAACCTGGGGGGAGGTGTTGATTTCAACTTTGTCTAAGACTTGAATAATTTAGCTTGTGCCTAGACAATGTTATATGTGGAATTGTGTTTTCTTTTCCAGGACCTGATAGAGCAAAGCTTACTGTAGCTAACCTTCCTAAAATAAGGGGAAAGAGCTATACTAAGATTGACCTGGATAACTTAGGTTGTGAAGTCTCAAATCAGGGTTAAGGCTCCATCATATCTTCTAGAAATCCACTCTGGACAATGCAAGCATCCAAGCATCCCTGGGCATGCTGGAATGCTGTCTTTCTCTCTTTCTCTCTTTCTCTCTCCCTTTCTTTCCTTCTTTCTTTCTCCTTTCTCACTTTTCCTTTCTTTTTTCTTCTTCTTTCCTTTCTCTCCTTGTTTTCTTCCTCTTTTCTTTCTTTTTTCCTTTATTCCTTCCTTCTTTTTTCCTTCTTTTTCTCTTTCTCCAATTTTTTTAGAGACACAGTGATTTACAAAACTGTTAGTGATAGGGTTTCTTTCATTCAACATTCTAACATCATACCTAACACCTTTGCATCCACTTCCCTCCACCAATGTCTTAAGGTCCCCTATACCCCCTCCCTGACCTTGGTAAACTCAGTTATGTAGACCAACTCTCAGATTCTTCTGACTTTGGCTATTTGTTATTTCCTATTGTTTATTTTTTATGTATATGAGAAACATATTTTGTTTCTGTCTCTTTCCATCTGACTGATTTTATTTAGCATTTATCTTCTCATTTAATCCACATAGCAGCAAATGGTGTGGTTTAATATTTCATATAGCTGAATAGTATTCCGTGAGTATATATGCCACAATTTATTCAGTTATCTCTCTGTATTTAGGCACTTAGATTGTTTACAGATCTTGACTACATGAATAGTGCTTCAGTGAAAATATTATAACAAATATATTTTCAGAATAGTGCCTTTGGTATTTGGGGTAAAAGGCTGAAAAAATGTAAGTTCTGGGTAGCATAGAAGCTCAATTCTTAGGAAGGTTTCTGTTTTTATTATATTTTCAATATAAAGAACTATGATTTACTAAGATATTGACTGTTGAGCTTTAGCACATAATATTTCAACACCAATATCACCAACATGTCAGCTTCCCTCCACCAAAGTTCCCATACTCCACCCCCACCACTACTACCCCTTGACCCAGCCCCTTTCTGCTAACTTTGCAAATTGCAAAAATCTGGTGGTTGCAGCTTAGATCTGATTCTTTTACAGTGTTATTGAGACAGTGTTTTGGATATAGCTATACCATACTCCCACATCACCAATATAACTGAAGCCCAGACCCCCGGTTGTCCATTACTTCCCTTTCTCTTCTTCCTCCCCTCTTGTTTTACCAGGTTGTAGCAAATTGCATGTTTTTGTGGTTCCTTGAGGCTTCATAGTAGTGTATTTTATATATATATAATATATATAATATGCACACACTTGTCTTCCTCTGACATGTTCCTCTTCATTCCTTCTCCCCATTTTTGACAGGATTTTGATTTTTTTATTTCATTGTTAATCTTTGTTGTTGTGAGTACTTTATATATCCTGGATCACTGGATCACTGTCATCCCATTGTTCATTGATTTACTCAAGCGGGCACCAGTAATGTCTCCGTTTGTCCCAGCCCTGAGATTTTAGCAGCCTCTCCTTACTTGTTTTTCCCAATGATTGGAGGCTCTTTTCAGGATCAAGGAAATGAGACATGTTATTATTAATGTATTTGGCATATCAAATATGCCACAGGAAGCGTGCCAGGCTCTTCCATGTATATATCCTGGATACCAAACCTTTATCTGATGTTTTGAATGCAAATAATTTTTCCCATTCAGTTAGTTGTCTTTTTGTTTTAGCCCATGTTTCTTTTGCCATGCAGAAGCCCTTTAATTTTATGTAGTCCCATTTCTTTATTTTTCATTTGGTGCCTTTGCCAGTGGTATCAGTTCATTGAAGATAACTTTGAAAACCAAATCCTGAAGCATTCTGCCTATATTTTCCTCAGAGTACTATATAATTTCTGTCAGATCCTGTGGTCTTTGACCCAATTTGGATTGACTTTTTTGCAAGACTTAGACATGGATCCAGCTTTAATTTTTTTTTAATTTATTGAATCATCATGAGATACACCATTACAAAGTTATTCATGATTGGATTTCAGTCATACAATGTTCCAACCATCTATCCCTCCACCAATGTACATTTCCCACCACCAGTGTTCCCACTTTCTCCACCACCACCCCGAGTCCAGAGGACTCCCCAGCATTCCTCAATAGTAGACACTTTTCTTCTCTCTCTCTCTTTCTCTCTCTCTCTCACACACACACACACTTTCTCTCTCTCTCTCTCATTTTGAGAATTATGGTTTGCAATATAGGTACTTAGAGGTCCTCATGTTTCTTCTTTTATTTACTTTCAGATTACAGATCTTATCCAGAGTGGTTATTTCTACCTATCCTAGTGGTCACTTCTCTATCCCCACAGCCTTCTCCCCCAGCACTTGAGGCAGGTAGGTAACCCATCCTGACTCATAGAAAGCCTGACAATTTCAGTCGCAAATCCCTGCATACCTAATTTTCAGCAGGTTAATTTCTCGGTAAGGTTCATTCCAATGTGGTAGAGTCCGGCCAGGGGCATGGCAGTGATTTTGGGTTGTGGGAGCAAGTAGCTGCCAGGGCCTCTGTTTGGGTGGGAACTGGGCTAATCTGTACACACATGGCCCCCCTTTGATGTGCCTGAGATGATTCAGCCATGGATAGGTCTGAAAATTTTTCTGCAGCTTTTTAAATCTATTTTGAGATTTATGAGTTTCTGGAGCAAGGCTAGTAAATAAGCTTACATGGTGGCACCAGAGGTGGTTTGTGGGCCTGGCTCCAGTATACCTAGAATTGGGCAGTTTAATTTCTCGTAAAACTTGTTCTGGAATTGATGGAGTCCGGACAGAGGCATGGAAGCAATTTTGAGGTATCAGAAAGCCTCAGGAAATCATCAGGTGGCTGATACTTTCACCCAGGAAGTCCAGACAGAGGCCACGGCCACTGTGTGTTCAGAATAATAATTTGGGCTTTCTCATCTTTTTTTTTTTGCTCCTTGGGTCACACCCAGCGACGCTCAGGGTTTACTCTTGGCTCTACACTCAGGAATCACACCTTGGCGGTGCTTGAAGGACCATATGGGATGCCGGGGATCTAACTCAGGTTGGCAGCGTGCAAGGCAAATGCCCTACCCACTGTACTATTGCTCTGGCCTTTTCTCATCTTTCTTAATATAGCACTGTCTTGTTATGAATTTCTCTCTTAGTACTATACGTTTGCTATGTCCCACAGGTACTTACTTCTTTCTGGTAGCTTTTTCTTCATTCTCATTTGTTTTGAGGAACCTTTTAAATTCTTCTTTGGTTTTCTCTATGAGCTAGTTATTATTTGCCAGCATTTTGTCAGTTTCCAAGTACTGGAACTTTCCCCATCTTCTTTTTATGGATAATTTCAACCGTCATAGCATTGTGGTCTGAGAATATGCTAATAATATATATATTTTGTTATGTCCTAACCTATGGCCTATCCTGGAGAGTGTTCTATGTGAATTAAAGAAGTATTGTGTATTCATTTGGGGGGGTTAGGTAGAGAGCCCTGTTTCTGGCAATCAATCCCAATTCTTGAAATTCCTCATTTCAGTAGATGTTTCTTTACTATCTGGTAGATGCATTAAAGGGAGAAGTGAAATGATCAAGTTTCCCACCATTACTGCAGTTACATCAATGTGCTTTTTTCAGTTCTGTTGTAGTACCTTTTTAAACTTTGTTGCCCCTTCATTCAGTGTATATGTTGATAAGCTTCAGGACTTCCTTTTCTACTTATCTCTTAACCTGTATGTAGTATCCATCCCCTTCTCTTTTTACTTTGTTCAGCTTAAAAGTTACTGGCCTGTTATAAGTATAGCTATTCCTGCCTTTTCTCCTTTCCAGTAAACTTGTATAATCTTTTTATCCTTTCACTGAGCCTGTGTTTCTCTTGTGTATTAAGGTAAGTTTCCTGTAAATGGGAGAAGGTTGGGTTTTATTTACTGATCCATTGTTCATCTCCTTTTTATGGGAGAATTCAGTCCATTGACACTCAGTGAATGATTACATAAAAGACTGTGTTCCCATTTTTCTGTGTTGGGTTTTTGAATTTTTGTTGTTGTTGTTTTGGTTTGGTTTCTTGTTTTTGTTTTTGTTTTATTTTGGCAACTGGCCATTTGATTTTTTTTTTGCTTTTTGGGTCACACCTGGCAATGCACAGGGGTTACTCCTGGCTCATGCACTCAGGAATCTCTCCTGGTGGTGCTCAGGGGACCATATGGAATGCTGGGAATCGAACCCAGGTCAGCCGTGTCCAAGACAAATGCCCTACCTGCTGTGCTGTTGCTCCAGCCCCTGATTTTTTTGTATATGGCCTTTCAATTATTCTTGAAGGGTGGGTTTAGTTATAGCCCATGTGGACTGCTCTTTTTTTTTTGTCTCAGAATGTTTTTAATCCTTCCCTCAAATCTAAATGACAGTAGATTGGGTATCTTACATTCTCTTCCATTCTTTAACCTTTATTTTATGTTGCCACGTCATTATTGTTGATGGCTTGTATTTTCTCTCCAAGTTTGTCGATAAAGTTCTTGGCATTCAGAGCTCTGTTGCTGTGCCTTGATATTATACTCTCTAGATCCATAAATTCCATTAGTATGGATTCTTTCATACTCTGAATCAATTCTTCTTTGACTTGATTGAATTTCTCTCCTAGCAACTGCTTAATTTGTTGAATGATGAATGATGAAATTTCTAAAATAATCTAGCCACTCACTGTTCAGATGAGGATACTCCTAGTATTGGAGACAGTGCTTCTTATGTTGTGTCAGGGGGGCTCTCCATTTCTCAACAGAAGTCAACTTCTCTCCCTCCTACAAACTCTGGTCCACTCCCTGTCACCTGAGCGATCACGCCCTTGATTAATGCACCTGGGTGACTTAGAAGTGAGAAGACATTGCGTAGGCCTATAATCAGATACTTAAGCTGGGAGCGGACGAGAAATGGGGCAAGGGCTTCTTTTGAGTACATTATTTCATTCATCTTTTGGTCAGGCTTTCAATGTCAATGTATTTCCCTGATGATAATTATATCCATGGTGAAAGTCTGTAGAAGAAACACAGTGAAGCAAAGCCAGAAGTTCTAGAAAAGAAATTCAAGTATTGGTGCTAAAAATAAACTCCCTAAGCTTGGGACATGGCAAAGCTCCTGCTAAAAGTGGGGAATCCCTACATACTTTTCAATTCTTCTGCCCTCCCAACTCAGGGGTGTCAAGCCTCCTGTTACTCTGCATCGATTCCACATTTTCTGTCCCTGATTTTCTCAACTTTAAGAGGCAAGAAAGACCTCCTGAGCCTTTCCTGAACAGTTTCACTTAATGAACCTTTCTGGGTACCTGTAGGGTCCTAAAGATGCACAGTGCTTACTCGAGACTGATTTCCCTGCTAGGAAGATGTCCAAAATCTATGGATTTTTTAATTCACATTACATGGTTTATTCCCTGTCATGTTATATGCTCTTTGGTTGTGATGCATTTACTTTTCTTCATTGGCCTGAAATACAATCGTGTATAGATGTATATAAACTCCAGGTGAGTCTCAATTTGCATAGCCCTATGTGCTCAGACCTTTGGAAGGCCCAGGAGCTACATGTGTTTCCATGAGGATAAAGTAGGTGAACAGTGCTCATCAGGAACCAGAAGGGAAGTGGAGAGGGCTGTGAGCTGAATTGATCCCAGAAGGGCCTGGGAGCATTGAGCTGCCACAAAGTGTGGGCTCTATCTGCTGGCTTTCTATAGTTAAATAAAAAGGAACATAAACCCACTGTGTGAGGGGTAGAAGTCTAGTTTTGGGGCACTGAGACTCCGTAGCTTTGCTTGGACTATATTTCCACATAATAAAAGCAGCAAGCACCCCCTTTCTAAGTCACAATATTCTTATAATAGGGACACTGGTAAGGTATAAAAGCCAACTTTGTTTAAAAGAACTATTCTAAAAAAGGCAGCAGCTACCAAATTAAGTGTTTCTGCTTAGTGAAATTCAATAATCATAACCTAGAACAATACAAATCATTTACAGTGTTTGATTTCAAATATTTTAGAAGCCACAAAAATACTTTTAGAATTTCTCACTTGTTCCTGACACTAATGGTGAGGTAATAGAGAAAAGATCAATGATTCCATTTTACAGATGAGGACTCTGAACCGCAGTTTTATGTCCGTCAGGAGCGGTTTTATATTTGTGTTTTCAGGCCAACAGATAGGATTGGAGACACCTGTGCCTTTCAGGGAATTCTCACTTAAGCAGATGTTGATAAAGACAAATTCCAATGTAAATTTTGTGAAAAGTGGCTTGGCACAGTGAATCAGCAATTTATGGGAGGTATTATCTGCTCCTTTCTCTAAAAGTCTGACTTTATAGGGGAAATTCTAAGCTCTTTGGGTCCTACAAGAAACTGCTAATCTCCACAGTGATGGAGGCATATTTAGCAAATAAAAATGAAAAAAAAATGCCCAGTTAATTTTATTTTATATAAATAATGAATAATCTTAGTATATTTATGTTTCAAATAGTGTAGGGGGTATTCTTGTTCCAAAAATTTCATCATTTCTATAAATGCTAAATTTAATCATACATCTTTCATTTTAGCTAGGAAAACTACCAGCTAAAATGAAAAGAAAAGAAAAAATGGAAAGAAACCGTCCCATTTTCTCCTCTTCCTATCTAGGACCTCAATTCTGTATCTGAGCACAAGCAGAATAACCTCCTTTGCCAAGGGTCCTCTTGAACATTAAATGACTCTACTTGGAGGAATAAGACCTCTGAAAGAAATAATATTGCAGACCGTGTTAGCTTGAGTCTATTAGGTTCCAAGAAGTTCAAAACCACATAAGAACAGCCTCAGCAGAAATGGTTGTTGGCTTCTGCCTGCTGGATCCTGGGTTGGTAAAATAAAGGTAAGGCAAACATCTCTCAGTTTTTCCCTTGTAACCATGTCTCAAACTTTTTTAAAAATATGTTTTTTAGAATTTTAGGGGCCTTACTGCTGGCCTTAATCTTTTCATACTAGTCCATAAGACAGCCCAACAGGGCTATTCTACCAACATAGGCCTACCAGCATATAAAGAAATGTTCATCTTAGCTAGCAGCAAATGAGATAGTCTTCTCTCATAGCAGACCTATTTTTCAGGTTGAATTTATATTAACATTCAAAATATTGGGCCTTGTTCTTTAATCCCATGTTCTCCCTTGAACACGTATCTCACTTTGCTTGCCTATTTCCTGGAGAAGCCTATGCTCTCTCTTGAACATACAGTTCTCCCTTTATGTCCTGTTACAATTTTCAAAATAAGTTTCAATAAAAACTATCTAGCATCACCAAAAAAATGAAAGTCTTTGTTATAGACTTGCTTAATTTCAAGAAATGATAAGAAAGTTATTGAGTCATCTTTATGATGTAAGAAATGGGAAGAAAAGGACTCTTAGAACAATGATGGAACATTGGACTCTGCCTTGTACCCCACTTATGGTATCTGAGGGTGCTGGCAGACTGGGTCTCAGAGACCAGGCAGCCATGGAAGGGGAAAACCTACTTGTTCAGTAAATACAAGAGAGTCTCAGAGATTTCAGAGCAGGCTGGCTTAAGGCTGAGCAATTATCTTGCCACTTCCTGCTCTTCTCCAGCAACATCTTCCTCCATTACCTGGGATTGATTTCTTAGATCCCAGAGCAAAGGGTCTGTGGGGAGCAAGGACAGGGAAACGTCCTCAGTGCCCTAGAAGTCTCAGAGGCTTTTTGAGAAAAGCAGGCAATGCCTTTGGGCTATGGATGCCTTAGCATCCAGCTAGGAGAGACTTCAGTTGTCAGAAAAGTTATCAGTGACCAGAATCTCAGTTTTTCAGTCACTGTGACTGTCATCCCATTGTCCATCGATTTCGTTCCAGCGGGCACCAGTAACATCTCTCATTGTGAGACTTGTTACTGTTTTTGGCATATCGAATACGCCATGGGTAGCTTGCCAGGCTCTGCCTAGCGGGAGTGATACTCTGGGTAGCTTGCCGGGCTCTCCGAGAGGGGCAGAGGAATCAAACCCGGGTCGGCTTTGTGAAAGACGAACGCCCTCCCACTGTGCTATCGCTCCAGGGCTAGTTTTTCAGTATTAGACATTATTACATTATTACATTAGACATTCAGTATTAGACATTATTACTGAATAAAGTTTTTCAGTATTAGACATTATTAATTTTTCCCACTAAGGGGTGGAATTAAAGTAAAGTAAGACTGAATCCCAGTCTGGTCATTCTTCCTCAAAATCATTCCCATTTTGATCAGTGAGATGTTTGAAATGCAGTTGGGTTTTCACTTCTGTCCTGTAATCTTCCTCCCGTTTAGATTCAATTTAGATTTAGTATAACAAAAGGCAGAGCATGTTTGCCCTCGATTCAATCAATAGTGACTTAGTTCAGCTGTCGTCCTTCCAGCCCCGTTTCACTTCCCTGAACCAGATTCTCAGTCCTGCCCGAGGGATTAGCAACAGGAAAAGTCTCTAGAATGGATGGGCAGAATGACCTTGGATTTATAGAATCCCAAGGCATATCCTTTTCTCCTCATTGGTCATGTGTAGTCTCATTGCCATTTTCCGTCACTCATGGCGTGTATATATATATATATATATATATATATATATATATATACATATACATATATATATATATATCTTCTCTCTAGGCTCTCACCTTCCTGATTTCAGCAGTTCTGTTCACTCCATAGGACACCACTATGGTTTTTCTGTAGAAACCAATGTAGAATTAGGTTGTTTGGAGGTCAGTTCTCCCTCATCCCTTCCCAGCCCTCTCCCAGCTTCCTGATGCCTCCTAGAACATCCTCTTTATGTCATCATCTTTCTCAGTCATCCACCTGTGTTCTTACCTTGGTCTTTGCTACCATATAAATCTTGATGGAAAATGGCTAACAGAAAATGCTGAATAACCATATTTTGAGTACAAGTACAATTTTATGTTTTGAGTACTTGTGTGGGGCCATATAATTCAACTGACTGCATTTCATACTTTGCATATGTGAAACCCCAGTTCTGCATGGTCTCTTGATCACTGTTGAGTATAGCCCCAAAACAAAAGAAAAAAACAAGTTTTTTAGTTGGTTTTGTGTGTGTGTGTGTGTGTGTGTGTGTGTGTGTGTGTGTGTGTGTGTAACTCTTGGTCCTAGTCTTTAAGACATTCCTTAGATATAATTTTTAGACATCCCTATTTGACAACAACTGGAGAATTTTGCCTCATGTCTCAGTTGCATGCCCTGCAGTCTTATGTCACCAAGATTTGTGATAAGAGCTGAAGATTCAAGCTGTAAACTTTATTCTCTTTTTATTTTCTAGAAATTTTATTTGAATTTTAAAATTTTTCTTCTTTTTAAAATTTTAAGATTTATTTTATTTTATTATTTTTAATTGAATCACTGTGAGAGAGATCCTTACAATGTGTTCATGATTAGATTTCAGTCATACAGTATTTCAAAACCCATCCCTCCACCAGCATACATTTCCCAGCGCCAGTGTCCCCAAGTTCCCTCCCATCACCCCCCACCGCCCAAGCTTTAAGCTTCTTAAGAATCTTCTTAGTCCTAGGGACTCAGTTTTCATCCCAGAGGACAGGGGCTAGTTCTGTGTCACTTAATAAAAAATATATATGTTATAAATATATATACTATTTCATTATGGTTCCTGAGAAAACCTCCATTCCATATTTGAGGTGATCCCTGTATAACTGTCACTGTATCACTGTCATCCCATTGTTCATCAATTTGCTCAAGCGGGGACCAGAAACACCTCCATTGTGAGACTTGTTGTTAATGTTTTTGGCATATATTTGAGGTGGTAGAAAGGTGATAGAGAGGTTATTTAGGAGTTTCTTTTGTTCTTGATAGGGATTTTCCAATGTTCTTGGATTAGAAACATTGTTTTCCTCTCATAAGGTGATTCTTGGATAGCTTCAGTATGGGTATTGGTTATCAGGAAGTCTAAGCCTTGGTTGAAAACGTAGAGCTTCAGTTCAAAACTCTAGGGAGCAGTGGGAGACCAGAGCTAATAATTAATCATGCTTATGTGATGAAACACACACCAAAGTCCTCTAAATGCTTTGGATTGTGAATGTTTCCATGTGATGCCAGAAGGCTGGCACAAGTAAATGTAAGGGTACAGAAGTTCCTGTGCTCATGAGTCATCCAGACTTAACCCAATGTACCTCTTCATCTGACTGTCCATCTGTATGCCCTGGAAAACTTTAAAAATAAATCTCTTAGGGGCTGGAGTGATAGCACAGCGGGTAGGGCGTTTGCCTTGCACGCAGCCGACCCGGGTTCAAATCCCAGCATCCCATATGGTCCCCTGAGCACCGCTAGGGGTGATTCCTGAGTGCATGAGCCAGGAGTGACCCCTGTGCATTGCTGGGTGTGACCCAAAAAAGCAAAAAAAAAAATAAATAAATAAATAAATAAATCTCTTAATAGTGCAATGGGTAAGGCACTTGTTTTGTTTGTTTGTTTGTTGCTTTTTGGGTCACACCTGGCGATGCACAGGGGTTACTCCTGGCTCTGCACTCAGGAATTACTCCTGGCGGTGCTCAGTGGACCATATGGGATGCTGGGAATCAAACCCGGGTCAGCCGCATGCAAGGCAAAACACCCTACCCACTGTACCATCACTCCAGCCCCCAAGGCACTTGTTTTGCATGTAACAAACCCTGGTCTGACCCCCTATGCCACATGTGGTCCCCTTGAGCACTTCCAGGAGTGACCCCTGAGCATTCAGACAGGAGTAAGATCTGAGCAGACCTATGTGTGACTACTCAAATCCAGTAAAATAAAATAAACCTATAAATATAGATAACGTGCATTCCTGAGTTTTGTGAGTTATTACAGCAAGTAGTGCAGCCTATGAGGGACAAAGTATGACAATCTCTGATTTATAGCTTGTTCATGAGAATTACAGGTGGCCCAGGATGTGGTTTGACTGTGAAATAGAGGTGGCCTAATAGGTCTGGGTCCTCAATTTGTAGAATCTGATGTTATCAGTAGTGTCAGAATTGAATTCAATTTTGGTACACCCATCTGGTATCTGGAGAGTTGGAGAATGAATTGGTTCTCAGTGTGAGAAAACTCTGTACCTTTTGGTGTCCCAAGTATTCTGTGCAGTTCAAGCCTGCTCCACACAATTTCACAGAATATTTCTGATGACAAATGTGTGAATATAACTGGACTTTTAATGTTAACATCAATGTAGTGTATACAGATTCTAATTTTTACTGATGCACATTTGAAGCATATAATACTATAATGCAACATTATTTCAATTAAAAGAAGGCAATAAATTACTGAGCCTCAGACATACTTATACTAAAACTGCTAGTATAAAAATAAAATTCCCAATTTAAAAGTTTTTATAGTTTAAACAATAGGATTAAATAGTGTCTAAGTTTGGGGCTGGAATGATAGCACAGCGGGTAGGGCGTTTGCCTTGCACGCGGCCGACCCGGGTTCGATTCCCAGCATCCCATATGGTCCCCTGAGCACCTCCAGTGGTGGTTCCTGAGTGCAGAGCCAGGAGTAACCCCTGTGCATTGCCAGGTGTGACCCAAAAAACAAAACAAAAAAGTAGTGTCCAAGTTTATGGTATTAATGTACAAAGTCGCTACACACTACCACTATCAAAATGCTTATGACCCTCTTTTCATCCTTATGTCACCTTTGATCCAAAATTTCTTTTTTTCTCACCTATACTCACAGTATTTTTTGATCGACAATTACAGGTGTTTTGGTTTTTTGTTTGTTTTTTTTTTGCTTTTTGGGTCACACCCAGCAATGCACAGGGATCATTCCTGGCTCATGCACTCAGGAATCACCCCTGGCGGTGCTCAGGGGACCATATGGGATGCTGAGATTTGAACCCGGGTCGGCCGCGTGCAAGGCAAACGCCCTACCCGCTGTGCTATCACTCCAGCCCCGACAATTACAGTTTTAATGTATACCCTCACCTCCCATCACTGTATCACTGTATCACTGTCATCCCATTGTTCATCGATTTGCTAGAGCCAGCACCAGTAACGTCTCCATTGTGAGACTTGTTACTGTTTTTGGCATATCAAATACACCACAGGTAGATTGCCAGGCTCCATTGTGGAGGCGGGATACTCTCAGTAGCTTGCTGGACTCTCCAAGAGGAACAGAGAAATCGAACCCGGGTTGGCCGCTTGCAAGGCAAATGTCCTACCCGATATGCTATCGCTCCAATCCACCCTCACCTCCCATAGAACCATTTATACACTTAAGACCCTCCACCTATGTTCCAGAGCTACTTCCAATAAACCTATTTGGTCCCCTCACACCTTCCCTCTAAACCTAGTATTCTTGGATCTGTAATACAATATCCAAGGTTTATAATAGACCGATAATGTCAATATCCATGATTTGTTCCTCTGTATTTCAGAGATGAGTGAGATCAACCTCTATTTGTCCTTCTCTGTCCTAGTTCACTCAGCACAACACCCTCTAATTCCATCCAAGCTGGATGAAATGTCTGGTTTTATTTTTTTTCTTGTGACTATATAGTATTCTGTTAAGCATATCTACCATAACTTCTCTATTTATTCTGTTGTTTGTATAGCCTAGCTATTATGCATAGAGCTGAGAAAACAGGAGTGCATTTTTTTAAATGTTTTTGTGGACTGGAGCGATAGCACAACGGGTAGGGCGTTTGCTTTGCACGCAGCCAACCTTTGCAGGCGGTTCGATTCCTCTGCCCCTCTCAGAGAGCCCAGCAAGCTACCAAGAGTATTTCAAAGGGCAGAGCCTGGCAAGCTACCTGTGCCAGAAACAGTAACAATAAGTCTCACAATGGAGACGTTACTGGTGCCCACTTGAGCAAATCGATGTGCAATGGGACCACAGTGCTACAAGTGCAGTTCTGAAGAGAGATGCCTAGAAGTGGAAGAAATGGTAGCTTCGTTCTTAATTTTTTTAGAAATTCCCTTATTATTTTCCAAAGAGACTGAACTGGACTACATTCTCACTACCAGTCAATGAGAGTTCCTTTTTTACCACACCCTGGCAACACTTTCTTTACAATTTTTCATATATAGCATTCTCAGTGGTGTAAGCTGATGGCTCCCTGGCATTTTTATTTGCGTTTTTCTGATACTAAGTAATAATGTTCACATTTTCTTATGGCTATTGATTATCTATATGTCTTCTTTGTGAAAACATCTATCCGTTGCTTCTTCCATTTTTTGATGGGGTTGAGTTAGGGTTAAAATTTTTTGATAGAGTTTGGGTTTAAATTTTTTGATGGGGTTGGTATTAGGGATTAGGGCTAAAATTCAGAATTGAAGACCAGCTTGTAGTTCTTTAGGTTCTTCTTTGTGGGGTGTTGAGGAAACAAAAAGCCCTGTTGTTTGTGGGGTGTTGAGGAAACAAAAAAAACCTGTTCTCTGCAAAACCCCACACTCCTCTCCTGAGGTGATGATACACCAAGTGGTTCCTTGACAGCAAGGTGATAAGGCAATAACTCAAAGTTCATTAGCTCTCCCTCCTTGTCACAATGTAGCCACAGAGTAGGCTATGAAGTCATTAGATACACATCTAGTAATTGCCACAAGTTCATTAGTTAAATATAATGTAATGGCAAGCACACCAAACAAAATGTCTGTTTGATTTATTCTCATCTGAAATACTTACACTTGCAATGAGTGTCACCTTAAGAGGATCTAGGAGTTTGGTTAGAATTTAAATGTTATTTTTTTTTCAGGGGCACAATTCAACCCATAACACTTCCTCGTAAGTATATGTAGGATAACGTTGGTTTGCCCTTCCTCCCTGGCCGCTGGGAACTTGTGTATTTTGATTGCCCCCCCCCAACCTGTCAGTTTCCTTTGTCTCCTGATCAGACTCTGACTTGTAAATATTGTCTTTCTCTTCTCCTTAATGTCCTTTGCATGGTTAGTTATTTCAGAGCAATTGCTTTTTGTATGGGCACAGGAAGACAGTTAAGAAGACAAACCCGTGGCTTGGGAGTTGGTTGACTCCAAATAATATATCTCCTGGACATCTGCTCTCTCAACTTAAGCCTCAGTTACCCTCACTGCCTAGATCCCCAAAAGCAGGGTCCCGACAAGGGACTGGATGGACCCAGGGCAAGCATTGAGCTATGAGCTACCCTGGCATCAAATGGGCCTGGCCAAAGTGCCCTAGTGCTTAACTATCAGTTAAGAACTTGGTCATGGACAAATTCTGTCATCATCCAAAAGTAATAACTAGATTTGGACCCTGCTGGGTTAGGAATGATTGATCCAGCCTGAGCACTGTAGTCTGAGTCTGTGGTAAGATGTCCCCAGGAGAGTCACCCTATAAGCCTAAAAGTATCTATTACTGTGTCTTTGGAGCGGATGGGCTCCAGCTTCCCTCCCCACCCCGACAGAGCTCCCGGCGGCCGAAGACCACCCGAACCTAGCTACAGCCATGCTGGAGGCCCCTCTCCACACGTTCAGACAGGCCTCATGCATGAAGGTACCAGCAGAGGAATCCAGGTGTGTGTAATCCCATCAACGGCCAACATCCAGAGAGAGACTTAAAAGCAAGCTCTCAGAAGCGATTATCTTTAGCCTACTTCTCCCTCTGGGACAAACTGGCAATCTTCTGAGAGTTTCCTGCCCCCATGGGACAGCCTTGCAAGCTTCTCATGGTGTATTCATATGCAAAATCCAGTAACAAGCTGGATCTCATTCCCCTGAGCCTGAAGAGCCCCCAGTGCAACATTGTTTGGAGGGCCAAGTCGAGATAGACTTCAAACATCTTAGGGAAAGGACAAAATGAGATGTTACTGAGCCCGCCCGAGAAATCGGTGATTAATGGGATTTCATGATTTGTGACTGTGTCCATACACAATGATAAATATTCGGAAGGAGAATTAAAGATGCTAGCTAAGTTGCGGGTCTAAGGAGAGAAGAAACAAACCTTAAGAGCTGTTTTACCCTTGTGGGCTGCAGGTGGTCAGGACGTCTGGAAAAACATTTTTAATCACACTTCCCGTAGAGAGGCGTGGTTGGGGAAGCACGGTGAGAGTATAAAAAGAGTGGCTGTGGGGAGAAAGAGATGGGTTTATTGTTGGATTGTTGGATTGATTGATTGTTGAATTGATGGTTGGATTGTTGGATGGATGGAAGGATTGATAGATGGATTGAAGAAGAGGAGATTGGAGGAGAGACAATTATGGAGACAATAGAGATACAGCAGAGAGAGATAGAGGAGATGGATACCACGGGAAGAAAGAATTGCGCGGTTAGAGAGAGATAGACAGAGAGAGACAGAAGAGAAGTAGATTGAGTGAGACAGAAAGTTCAAAAAAGAATGAGGAAGAGACAGAGACAGAGACAGAAAGAAGAGACACAGAATTAGAGAAGGTTTCGAGGTAGAGAGAAATCTGAGAGCTGAGAGTAAGAGTGGCTGCGGAGATTGGAAAGGAGTCACGGAGAGCATTGTAGAGTGAGTTAGAAGGTTGGAGAGAGCTGGAAGAGACAAGAGATTGAATAAATGGCAACTAATCAGCAACCAGCTTGGCCCTTGTTCGTCCTGGGCAACAGCTGTCCTGGGTGAAGAAGCGGCTAGAGAGCACTGAATGTGAGAGCCGCGTAGAGAGCCCGACAACATCCTTTCACGTGTAATCCCCGAGTGCATGAGGGGCTTTCACAGCCCTGTGGTTGGGGATTTTCACAGCTCCTCAAGAGCGGGTGAGGGGATTTCCACAGAACGAGAGCACGTGGATTTGTTAACAGGTATAGTATTTGACACAATGGAAACATTACTTCACATTTAGTAGGGATAAAAGAGAAAAGAAATGCTTTGGTCAGTGCTTTGGTTAGTGCTAGAATAAACACCACTCCTCTCTCTGGCCTCACTTTTGCCCTGATATGAAACCTGGAGGAACTGATTGAAGCCCGTAGCCAGAGGGTTCACTCTATGATATTCTGTTCAGCCTGTGTTGTAGGTTAATGTAAAGTGGTAGAGGTTGAATGTATTACTCTGAAACAGGAGGCCTCTGTTATCTGCTACCATGTACCTGCAGAAGAAAGGATTAGACTTTTAAAAATAAAGCCCTAGCTGTCCTCCCCTTGTCTTGGTCCACTGGCACTGACCCTCCCAGAGATTGACTAATTAGAAGGAATAAGCCATGACATGCCAGCAAAGTGAGTCCTCCTTAAACCCAAAGATCACAGACCAAGGGAGTTAGTTTCTATCATAGGAGATTTTTCTATTAAAGTAACTACATTACAGGCCAGCACAATAGTACAGTGGGTTAGGTGCTTGAACACAAATGACCTGGGTTTTATTTCCAGCACTCTATATGGTCCTCCAAGCCTGCCAGGAGTGACTCTTGAGAGCAGAGCCAGGAATAAGGCCTGAGCACCGCTGGGTGTGATTCCAAAATACAAAATTATTTAAATTAGATTAAATAAAAATAGCCATATTACTTCCTCTCCCCCCCCCCATATATATCACCTTGTCTTTGGAATAGTGTTGCTGAACAGAACAAGTCATTCCACTCCTGAGAACTTAGCTGCAAAATGACTTGTATTTTCTCATCAATTTCCATGACAAAAATCTCTAAGCACCAATGAGGTGGTGGGTTCCCTATTTCTGTTTCATTCATTCTCTATCTTTTTCCTTCTGTGTTTCTAATTTGGGGCTCATGTATTATCTGATAATATATAAAATATAGTATCATGTATGTATTGTCTGATAATATAGGATTTCAACCGTCGGTGAAATCTTTTGTCAGTGCTACCCTGTGGTTCATCCAAGTCAGGCTTTCCAGAATGATCTTTCTAGCACTAACTTCATCAAGATCTCACAGCAGCCAAAGGAAAGGACAAATGTTTAGTCTGTTGTCTCCACATCTCTAGATAGGAATTCATGAAACCAGGGCAGATGACTTCTTTGACATGCTATGACTGGGCCTTGGGGATTGCCCCCATGACCTTGCTTGCAGCCAACCATCTGTCTGCGTTTCCTTTGGGGCCTGCATCCTTCACAAAGCTTTAGGTGGCCACCCCAAAGAAGGGTGGATATCTTCTCTCATCCCTCCCTTTCCCTTACTTGTGCTGATGTTGTTGCAATGACTTGGTTGTCTACACACTTGACTGTGTTACTCACACATTTAGTCATGATGCTTGTTGGGGGTCACAAAAACCATTTAGCTGTGATTTTCATAAAGAGCTGAGTAATCTGGGGACAGAAACCTGGATTCAGCGGGAGTAATTAGAAAAGTAAATTTATGAATATATGACGCAGAGAAAGATGAGTTAAGAAAATGAATTTTAAGATAGAGGACACTGAAGCCACTTCAGAGCTATCAGAAACTAATTGAAATGGGTGAACACTGGAGCATAGTGGAAGGAATTAGCCTTAAGGAAGAAGAGATGAATGCTGTCTGAGAAAAACCCCAAAGCAAAGTGCTTTGCATATTTGCAGAACTCTGGAGGCAGAAAATAGAAGGGGTTCCCATCTGGAGTCTCTGTTTTATCCTATTGTTTTTCTGTGAAAGATTTCTTTTTTGGGAGGGGCAGGGGTGGCAATTAGAGATTTTACAGGGAAATTGAGTGGGATGTGGGTATCTTGTGTAGTGAAAGAATGATGAGCTAGAAACCAAGAAGAACAAGAGAGAGGACGAGAGTCTTGTGGTTGTTAATTTTATGTTCTCACTTGACAGGGCCACACAGAGCTCACTAATACGCATTTGTGTGATTCTAGAAGAGATTAGCATTTGAACTAGGAGAGTACTGGTTGTCTCCAATGTGGGTGGTCATTATCTGACCAACAGGGGTCTGATTTTATATCCAAAGGCAGAGGAAGACAAAGGTGATTGCCGTTTGCCTCTCTGCTCGAACTGGGATACCTATCTTATTCTTTCAGTGCTCCTGGTTCTCAGGACTTAAAAATACATCCTGGATTTCCTAGGTCTTCAGCATGTAGAGGGCAGATGACAGTGATCATACTAGCCAGTTATTCTAATAAATCTTGCACATATTTTCTTTTGGTTCTGTTATATTGGATAAATATCACCAAGGTAGTCAGATTTCAATGTATCTCAGGAGGCCCACACAAGAGGTTTATCTGATTGTGCTCAGCAGAATTGATTGCTTCAGGTTAGGCTTTGACTGAGTGGAAGTGAAGAAAAGGTAGCAGAGGGTTGACTATAAACTCTGGAAGGCCGTCAGACTAGGAGGGGCAAAGAGGGAAATATGTATATACAGGCAGACACACAGATACATATATACATATATGTACATATATACACATGCATACATGCATACATATACATGTATATGCATTATGTGTGTACATATATGTGTACAACATCTATATGTGTGTGTACATATATGTGTACAACATCTATATATGTGTGTACATATATGTGTGCAACGTCTATATATGTGTGTACATATATGTACACACACATATATGTATGTATATGTATACATATATAGCACAGCAGGTAGGGTGTTTGCCTTGAACGCAGCCAACCCTGGTTTGATTCCTCCGTCCCTCTTGGAGAGCCCTGCAAGCTACGGAGAGAGTGTCCCGCCCACATAGCAGAGCCTGGCAATCTACCCATGGCGTATTCAATATGCCAAAAACAGTAACAAGTCTCACAATGGAGACCTTACTGGTACCTGCTTGAGCAAATCGATGAACAACAGGATGACAGTGCTACAGTGCATATATATAAAAAAGTATGTATATGAGGTCCTATGGGTTTGAGAGGAAGAATAGGAGACTATGGTCTGAAAATGGCTATGTGTCTCCTGGGGGGCAGGTATTCTTCACTATAGGCCTAGAAGCAGTATCACTTGGGTAAAGTGACGCCTCCTGAGAAGCACAGTCTAAGTCAGGGCTATACATTGAAGGCTACTTCTCTTCATTGTTAGTACATGTGTAAATTTCTGAAGGAGGAAGATACATGCTTTTCATTGAAAGATGTATCATGGATTTTATGGAGTGTTGCTTCAGGTAGAGTGTGAAGTAATTATTTTCTTATAGCTATTTGTAGATATTATTGTATTCTTAACTACTCAGGAGTTTATGTTCAGAAAATAATTACTATTGAATTAACTGCACTGACAATATTTTAATTCTACTATCATCACTGCTTGCATTTAAGCTGAGCTTCCACTTTGCCTATCTGAAATGTCTGTTGCAATAAGCATTTCAACTCAATTAGCATTTCAGTAACAAAAAATTATCTCTAATATTATGTAGTTACTTTTAATGAGGCTAAACTGGGGGATCTTCAGCTGTGAATATTTAGCATTTTTGAGACTTGATTTAAAAGAACTTGGAGGCCTTTTAAGATGTGAATGTATTTTCTAAACGTCTTATTTAAGGAGTTTATTATCCATTCAAGAAATCATTTCTGGTGCTTATCCATTTCTTAAAACAATAATTCACCTGTACTTGAGTCCCCATGCCCCATTGTAGTCCACACATGGGGTATTTATATGCCCATGCTCTTGATAAAACTTGATTTTTGTTTTCTCAAGTTATTATTGTATGGATAAGCTCAAGCACAAGACTTAACATATAAAAAAAAATTAACTAATGTTTTCTTCCTCTAGAAGAACTAACCAATGTTAGTTCTTCCTATGCAAAGTTCTATATAGGTTACAATTTTCTGTATTCCACTTAAATTCATCTATGTTGAAGACCTGATCACCCTAAATATTGACATAATACTTGGTAGCTTATAAGAGAAGTTAAATTCAAATAAAATCTTAAAGTGAGTTCTTATCCAACATTTGTAATGTTCTTTTAAGAGAAATTTTGGCACGTACAGAAGGAAAATAATGTGAAAACATAGGAAGAAAATAACATTTACAAGTACTAGGGAGGGCATGGCACAGATCTTTTCCTCACAGTTCTCAAAAATAACAAACTCATCTTCTAGCCTCCAGGATAGAAATAACAAATTTCTGTATATCAAAATTCTGTTTTCAGCCTTTCACCCAAGGACAGCACCTGTCCGAGCACCAGTCATTGAATCTGCAGCCAGAATGATATTACAGCAGGTGACTCTTGTCTTGCATGTAGCCAAACTGGTTTCTACGTCTTACACATAGATGTAAGTCCCCCAACATCACCAGGAATGATCTATGAACCCAGAGCACAGAGTAAAATTTGAACACTGCCAGATATGGTCCCCAAAAGACAACCAAAGAAACCCAACACATGCACACAAACAAGTATTTGACTGTATTGATTGTACAATGGGTAGGGCCCTTGCCTTGCACACAGCAGACCCAGGTTCAATCCCTGGCACCCCATATGGTCCCAGGTCTTCACTAGGAGTGTTCCCTCAGCACAAAGTTAGGAGTAAGCCCTGAGCACTGTAAGGTGTGGTATAAAATAAAAAACAAACAAAAACCATTTCAGGAGACTAGTGGTTTTCAGCCTTTTGATTTCTGTAGACTGTGCTACCTAAAGATCAATGGTTGAGAGTCACCCAATCTGTGACAAGTTGTGACAGTTGCCCTAGCAAACTCACTCAGATAAGATTCATTTGAGATAAGAAAAAGACATTGGACCCAGAAAGTTGAAATATAAATGCAAATGCATTGGGTTATTATCAATATTGGGTCTTTATTTTCTTATTTTTTAAATGTGGATGATAATAAATTTTCACTTTTAAGGCTGTAGTAAGACTTAACACAGTGATTGTGATTAAATACTAATTTCTGTACATATACTTCTTTGATAAATACTTGCTACATTCATAGAAAACAGGGGCTTTAATTTTTCTGTATGTAACTTGGTCAGAGAGCATAAAAACCATGTGAGTTTTTTATTCAGGCTGGAAGCATAATAGAATGTGATTCCTTGACATTCAGGGACCACACACAGTGCCAGGAATCAAACTAGGGTCTGCCACATGCAAAACCAGCTTTTTAATCCTCTGTGGTTTGATATTTTTATTATTAGTTTTTTAATATTTGGAAGGAGCACATACTCCGGAGTGCAGAGCTTGGTATGTTCTGAGAACTTTCCTGCACTCAGAGCTCACTTCTGGAAGAACTCAGGAAACAATTTGTGGTGCCCGAAGATTGAATCTGGGTCAAATGCATTCAAAACAAGCACTGCCACCTCCCTGTCCCCAGACTTTTGAATATTTATTTTTAGGTAATATAAGAATTATAATAAAATTCAGAAAAAATAATTATTTCAATTATGGATAAAATATAAAAATAAACTCTCTTCCACTGTCACTCACTGTCACTGTCATCCCATTGCTCATCGATTTGCTCGAGCGGGCACCAATAACGTCTCCATTGTGAGACTTGTTGTTACTGTTTTACTTTTCTTCCTGTTCTTAAATTTTTTATTCATTCATCCAATCACTATACCAGTCACTGTATGTACCAGTACCTACTATATATCAGTCATTTTAGAATATAAGAAAGGGAAAAAGGAAGGAAGGAAGGAAGGAAGGAAGGAAGGAAGGAAGGAAGGAAGGAAGGAAGGAAGGAAGGAAGGAAGGAAGGAAGGAAGGAAGGAAGGAAGGAAGGAAGGAAAATTGAACCCATATCTCACATCATACACAAAAGTTAATTCAAAATATCAAATACCCATATTCATAAAATACATTTTAAATCAGAGAACTCTCTATTATACTAATCACAGAGATGTGTACAACAATGCAAGGCCACTATGAAGAAAATTTAAAAATATTAACAACTGGTACTACATCAAACTAAAACATTTCTGCACTGTAAAGGACACAATGTCTAGGACCAGAGAGGTAGTAGCACAGTCTGTAGCGCTGTCATCTCATTGTTTTTGATTTGCTTGAGTGGGCACCAGTAATGTCTCCATTGTTAGACTTGTGGTTACTGTTTTTGGCATATCGAGTATGCCACGGGTAGCTTGCCAGGCTCTTCCATGCAGGCGGGATACTCTCGGGAGCTTGCCGGGCTCTCTGAGAGGGACAGAGGAGTCGAACCCGGGTTGGTCGTGTGCAAGGCAAACACCCTACCCACTGTGCTATCATTCCAATCCAGAGAGGTAGTACAGAAGGAAAAACAGATGCCTGGCATACAGCTGACTCTGGTTATAATCCCCAACACAGTTTATGGAGTCACCCCCGAGGACAATGCCAGGAATAGCCCCTGATCACTACAGGGTGTTTTCAAAAACTGACCTCTTCCATTTAAAAACAAAAAACTAAAAAAAAAAAAAAAAAAAAAACTAAACATAAAGACACCATACTGAATGTGAGAATATATTTGTATACCATAATATGACAAAACACTAATATTTAAGAAATATTACATACTCACAAAAATCAACACAAACAAAAAGAAAGCAACTTTATCAAAGAATGAAGAGAGAAGCAGAAGAGAAACATCCCAAAGAAGACACATGGATCATCAACATGAAAAATTGTTTATCATCACTTATTATCATTGAAATGCAAATCGAAAAATGAGACACCACCTCATGCCAGTGAGAACCGCCCACTTCAAAAAGTGTGAAAACAACTAGTGCTGTAAAAATTGAAATTCTTATTTATTTACTTTGGTGAGACGGTTGGACTGGTTCAGACTCCATGAAATGAGTACTGAACCATATGTTTGACCTGTGCTACCAGACCAAATATCAACAAACTCCAAGCACTGCTAGGAATCTCCCCCAAATGGGACAGAAAACAAAATATGTAATATTAATATACTCCTTAAATTATTCTTACTTTTATTTTTAATTATAACTTCTATTTAGAGTCATGATTTACAGTTATTGACTGTAAGTTTTAGTTTTAATCTCACCACAAGTGTCAACTTTCCTACACATCACAACGTTATTTTAATTTTTTTTTCCCTTTTTAGTCTTTGTTCTCCTTGCTTTTTGTTTTGGGATTTTTTTTTTAACTCAAAGATTCATTCCCCTTTACGTCCAGCCTTCTAAATGAGCACAACAAAAACACTTGTCATATGTTATTGCTTTTCTGTTTCTAGTATTTATGTGTTGGGAGGCTCATTATAAGTATTTCAATCTCTGCTAATGCAGCTCACCTGCTCTCATGTTCTGTCTACTTTATCAAGTACATATCTTATAGCATTAATTAGTTTAACATTTTAGTCTGATATTTCCAATGCCCCCAGCCATTTCTGTTTCTGACGATAACTCTACTTCTGCAAAAGTTGTTGTTTTTGCCTTTAGCTATGCTCTGTAATATTTTTCTTGATATCCAAGCACTGCATAAGAGGAACTGTTACCAGGAGTCCAAAATGTTACTGAGAAAAGTCACAATTTCATCATGAGAGTGGAAGAAGCATTAGGTTGATATTTGGGATTTTATTTTTTAAAACATCTCTTCTTTACTCCCAACTTTTGATGCAGTTGCAGATCTCCTGGGTATTCCCTAGGTTTTCTGCCACTGCTCTGAATGTCCACATATATGCAATCTATTTGTATTTTTCCCATGACAACCTAAGAAAAACTCACAGGGTTGTGGAGGTTTTAAAAGTGCAGTGTATCCATCAGAGAGATAGTCAAGAGGGTAAGACATTAATCTTGTAAGAGTTTGATCCCCAGCACTGTATATGAGACATGAACCCTGTCAAAAATTAATCTTGAGCACAGAGACAGGAGTAATCATCGAACACTTCCAGTTGTGGCCCAACCTTCTCCAATCTCCTCAAATAAAAAACTGCAGTACACATGAGATTTGTAGGGGTGGATCAAAGTTAGTCCCCTTTTATATTCTATCGGCAAGGAAGTCTCAAGAGTTAGGCAGTCTCATGTTCTCAGAATGCCTTTCCGCCTCAGTAAATAAGCTTTTTATAATAATATGATGGTGAAAATTGGGAGGAAGAGAAACAATCTAGAGTCCCATGTTTAGGTCAGTCTATAGATCACAAATGGTATAAGTGTTTATCGGGCATTCTTTCCTCCTCTTCCCACTTTAGGACTAGGTCCTGTTTCGAGAAGACTAGAGTTCTGCTAGGAATTTTCTCGGAGAGTTAGAGTCAGCTGAACTTGGACATTAACCTTACCCTGGTCAATTAGGCTTTAATAATGTCCTGAGAATGCTATTTTTCACCCAAAGATAGTAGAGACAAGGAACAGGAGGATTGCTCCACGGCTTGGAAGCCCACCTCACATGCTGGGGGAAAAGGCAGTTCAGATAAAGAAGGGACCATCAAGTAAAGGATGCTTGGAGGACCCACTCGGGATGGGAGATGTGTACTGAAAGTAGACTATGGACTGAACAAAATGGCCACTTAACACCTGCATTTCAGACCGAAAACAACCTAAAGGAGAGAGTAAGTAAAAAGGGAATCCGCCTGATACAGAGGCAGGGAGGGGTCCGGGGGGGAGGGGGAATGTGGGAGGGATACTGGGACCATTGGTGGTGGAGAATGGGCACTGGTGGAGGGATGGGTACTCATCATTGTATGACTGAAACGTAAGAACAAAAGTTTGTAAGTCTGTAACTGTATCTCATGATGATTCATGCAAAAATAAAAATTTTTTAAAGAAAATGGTGTTTTTTCATATAGCATAATCTCTCAAATCAAGACATCTCTTTTCTATGTCATTTGATGGAATAATACTGGCAGTCTTGGGTTGTAGAACTCTGGAGGGCTGAATTGGTGATTGGTGGATCTCATTCATGTTACCTTCTTATGGAGAATTCTGTGTGATTTTTGTCATGTGTGCTTAGATTAGTTACTTCGCTGACTTTTCTGCTTTTTGTTGCAAATCTCAGTATGACAGACAGTTGTAAGATCCTTTTAATAGGAAGGAATTCATAGTGCTGGGTCCCTACTCCCTCAACTGCTGCTGATCTTTAATCCATCAAAAGGAAACTCAAGGGTTTGGCTGGAAAATTCTGATAAGGAGGAGAAATTTGTTTCCCTGGGACTCAGAATGAGTTTCTAAGAAAGGTACAATGAGAACTCCATCTGATTTCTTCCTCTCAAGGAAATTCACATATATTTTTGCCCATTTGACATATTTGACTGGAGGTTCCAACTAAAAATAGTGACCCAGTTTAAAGCAGTAACTGAGAAACTCAACCTCAGGCATTGATAGCTGTATTATTTTGGCCTTATTCTGCAAGCGTCATTAGCATAGGTTCCACTCTCCAGTTGCTCTGCAATGGCAGGAAGATTGAAAATACAAGGATATGGCACTGAAGCAGAAACCAGACTTCATCAAAGCTTTCAAGCAGCATTTTCCCAGCATGGCAATTAATTGACATGTTAGCAGCAACTCTGAAGACTTAAACCAAGAGACTTAAGCTCACCAGGAGTGGACAGCCCAGTCTTGAGAGTAGAAAGAGTTCGGAAAGGCATTTCCCTGGGAGAGATGTAAATCAAGGGAGAAATGAGGCAAGGTGATCCAGCCTGGGGGTGTCCTGGGAAACTCCAGATTGTGTACTGGGCATCTTACTGATTAGGTGAAAGTAATAGGCACTGAAAACTAAAATCTGGGCACTACATGAAAGATTCTGGGTGCTACTGAAAGATTCCCTTTTGGAGATACTTGGAGAGCTCACTTGGAATGGGAGATCCATGCTGAAAGTAGATAATAGACCAAATATGATGGACACTTAATACCTGTATCGCAAACCGTAACACCCAAAAGGAGAGAGTAAAAGGGAATGTGCCTGCCACCGAGGTGCAGGGGATGAGGGGGGTGGATGGGGTGGAGGTGGTGGGAGGGATACTGGGAACACTGGTGGTGGAGAATGGGCACTGGTGGAGAGATGGTTACTTAATCACTGTATGACTGAAACATAAGCACAAAAGTTTATAAGTCTGCAACTGCATCTCAGTGATTCATTAAAAAACTTTAAAAAAAATTCCCCTTTGGAGACCAAAAAACATCAATTTTTAAAAATTATTTCCTTTGCAAGCTATTGCCTAGATATCCCAGTCTTTTTCTTCTAAGCATACCAGGACATTTTATTCATGCACCTATTTCTTTTTGTTTACTTATTTGTTTTGGGTCACACTCTGATATACAGGGCTTCCTTTTGATTCTGTCTTCAGAGTTCACACCTGGCAGTCTTGGGGGAACATGCAGGGTGTCAGGGATCAAAGCTGGGTTGGCTGCACGTAAAGCAAGCATCCTACCCACTGTAGTATCTCCCCAGCTCTGGAAAGAATATTTTATATGGCATCTTTTATTTCTAGGCTTGGTCATCTGGAAAATGCTTCCACACTTTTCACCAGTTAAGCAGAAACATTTCTGAAAAGAATAAAACATTCTCCTCAAGAGCAAATCTGCCCAAATTTGAATATTTGAGACTTTAGCATTCTATTCTCTCAGTTTGCAAACTGGAAAAAACTGACTCAGTGTCCTCAGAACTACTTTTGAGAAACCTAGACCAACTTGATTCCAAGACGTGCCAATGTGCTTATCTTCCAATATGCCCCACAACTCTTCCTTTAATCCCTTCCACCATCTGGTCATTGTTTTGTGAGATATATGTAGTTATTTTGGTCCCAGGTCTTTTCCATAAACAACTTATTTGTGTTTTTAGGTGATGTTCTACACCCTTCAGCCCCTCTATATCTTAGAAGTATTAGCAGGAGTTAGTAAAATAAGATGATGTTCAGGATTTCCTTAGTAATATCTATCACAAATCACAAAATCCCGTTAATCACCGATTTCTCGGGTGGGCTCAGTAACATCTCATTTTGTCTTTTTCCTGAGATCTCAGAAGTCTATCTCGACTCGGCCCTCCTAAGGATGTTGCACTGGGGGCTCTTCAGGGTCAGGGGAATGAAATCCAGCTTGTTACTGGATTTTGCATATGAATACACCATGGGAAGCTTGCAAGGCTGTCCCATGTGGACAGGAAACTCTCAGAAGATTGCCAGTTTCTCCCAGAGGGAGAAGTAGGCTAAAGAATATAGAAATTCTATATTCTAAAAACTAATATCTATACACAGAAGAAAAGAATGTCAAAATGGTGATGAGTGTTGAAAATTAGTCTCTTTTATATTATTCTCTCTACTATTCTAAAAATATAAATATACATAAGTTTTCTTGGGCTAGAGCGGTAGTTCAGTGGGTAGGACACTTGCCTTGTATGTGGTTGACCTAGGTTCAATATCCAGAGATCAATGTGGTCTCCTGAGATCACTAGGAGTGATCTCTGAGTGTAGAGCCAGGTGTAAGCCCTGAGCACTACCAAATGTGGCACAAAAACAAAAACAAATAAATAAATTAGAAACCAAGAATTAAAATGCTCTCTTTGTCTATAGCACTCCTTTGATTTTATTTTTTTGGTTTTTTTTTTAGTTTTTCTCCTTTTGGGTCACACCTGGTGATGCACAGGGGTCACTCCTGGCTCTACACTTAGGAATTACCGCTGGTGGTGCTCAGGGGACCATATGGGATGCTGGGAATCAAACCCGGGTCCGCCGCGTGCAAGGCAAATGCCCTACCTGCTGTGCTATCACTCTAGTTCCCCCCCCCTTTGATTTTAAATAGTTCTTGCTCAGAGCTAAAGGGTGGCAATCTGGCTTAAAATTTTCTAATTTAATTTTCTCCACAATTCAATTCACTCTTGAATCTAAATGCTTGGCTATTTGCAAGATGCATAGAACTAAAAGTGCCAGACCGAGGGAAGGCTTTCTGAAAGTCAAGTCAGTAGTGCTGCTTTGCCCTCTGTATTTGGAGTTATGCCCTTTAGGTATCTCAGGAGAGAGATGCAGAGGCAGACATGCTGTGAAGTTATTTCCCTCGTGGATGCTGGCCATGAGAATACCAATGAGAATTGACTGCATGTTCTGAACACCCACTTTTATAAACCTCTGGATATTTTAGACACACAGCAGTCCCTGCAAGACCCAGAAGGACCAAGAAGAAGCAGCCTAACTGTATTTGAACCCACCTCTCTCCAATGAATTTTCTTGACAACAAAACTGCCAATATCACCCAGACAGCTTGCATCTGAGCCAGTACAATAGGCCTGGTTAAGTAGCGGTCTCTCTGTCCCTGTCTCTGGAGGAAAAGAGGCCTCTGTCTTAGGTAAGATAAAGGAGTCTCCAGTTCCTAAGGTTCTGTGAGAACCATTGTTTTGTCTCTGGTGAGGGTAACAAATTTCCTTACAAGGCATCCTAAGACTACTTAGTACTTGTGAAGGTGCGATTCCCTCAACTCACTTGTCAATTTCAAGGGAGACAAAAAACTTTTAGGTAGACCTGACCAGAGAATGGTTTTCAGAAAGTCCTGACAGTTTGTACTTGAATATGTGCCGAGTATGCCTTCCCATATTTGGTGGACTATGCCTTCCCAAGAAAGACCGACTGATAGGTTCTGACATTATAGGGTGTTACACCTGACCTGAGATATATTAAGAGATCATAAAATCTTTGCAACGCCAACAGCCCCAGTTGTATCCTGATCACCCACCAATGCTGACAGCTGCTATTATTCAAGAACTATTAGGTACTTCATATTTTCAAACTTGGGCAGGAAAGGTTACTGGGTCTTTCCCTTTGGTCTATTAGGCTATCAGTATCTGCTGGGTTTTATCTTTAATATATTTTATAATGTGTTAATAATCCCAGGTCTCCTGGGATTTATTTTTAATATATTTTAATTGAATCACCATGAGATATAGAGTTACAAAGTTGCTTGTGATTAAGTTTCAGTCATACAATGTTCTAATACCTATCCCTATACCAGTGCATGTTTTCTTTCTTTTTTTTTTTTTTTTGCTTTTTAATACCCAAAAGTGCTCAGGGGTTACTCCTAGCTCTGCACTCGAATTACTCCTGGTGCTGGGGGAACCAGTTGGGATGCCGGGAATCAAACTCGGGTCTGCCGCATGCAAGGCAAATGCCCTACCCGCTGTACTATCACTCTGGCTCCACCAGTGCATATTTTCTTTCCTCAGTTTCTCTCCCACTGCCTCCCCACACCTACCTCACCCTCATAGTCTGCCTCTTTGGCAGACACTCCTCCTTTCTTTTTCTCTCTCTCTTATTTTCCTTTTAGGCAGTGTGGTTTGCAATATTGTTACTAAAAGGGAATTATGTTTATCACTTTACCTCCTTTCAGCACTAAGTTTTTTCCAAAGTGATCATTTTAACTATCATTGTCTTAATGGTCCTTTCTCTGTCCTAACCACATTCCCCCTCCCTTTGAGGCAATTCTATCAAGAGCTAGTCTTCCTGGCCCTTGTTTCGACTGTCTTTGAATATTATTCACATACTATGTTTCTTTTTTTTTTCTTTTTGGGTCACACCTGGCAATGCACAGGGGTTACTCCTGGCTCATGCACTCAGGAATTACTCCTGGTGGTGCTTGGGGGACCATATGGGATGCTGGGAATTGAACCCAGCTTGGCCACTTACAAGGCAAGTGCCCTACCCGCTGTGCTATCTCACCAGCCCCTATGTTTCTTCTTAATATCCCACAAATGAGTACAGTGATTCTCTGTTTGTCCTTCTTCCTCTGACTGATTTCACCTAGCATAATACTTTCTGTGTCCATCCATGTATAAGCAAATCTTATTACTCCATTTTGCCTAACAGCTGCATTGTATAGATGTACCCAAGTTTCCACTGTATCAATGTACCATAGTTCCTTATCCTCTCATCTGTTCTCCGGCACTTGGGTTGTTTCCAGATTCTAGCAATTGTGAATAACACTGTGATGAACATAGGAGTGCAGATGGCTTTTCTGCATTGTGTTTATGGATCACTAGGGCATATACTCAGGAGTGGGTGTTTTTTTTTTAATTGAATCATGGCAGAGCCTGGCAAGCTACCTGTGGCATATTTAATATGCCAAAAACTGTAACAACAGGTCTCACAATGGAGACATTATTGGTGCCTGCTCAAGCAAATCGATGAACAATGGGACGACAGTGCTACAGTGCTTTATTGAATCACTGTGAGATACAGTTACAAAGCTTTCATGTTTGAGATTCAGCCATACAATGATAGGACACCCGTCCCTCCACCAGTGCATATTTTCCACCACCAATATCCCAGTACCCACTCCACCCCCCAGTCCTCATCCTGCCTTTATGGCAGACAATTTTCCCAATACTCTCTCTCTCTTTACTTTTTTGGGCATTATAGTTTGCTCGAACTTTCTCACCACCATTCAAGCTTGCCTGCCAGGGGCAGACACTAGTTAATTTATTTTCCATTGCTCACTTTAAATATCATGAGAGGTTTAGAATTCTAAGATTGTAAATGGTTGGGTTCTAGAGACATCTCTTTAGGGCATGAATCCATTTTGAGATTCAACTGGGAGTCTCTGCACCAGGGTGGTTGGTACGCTAAAATGGCACCCAGAGGCAGATTGTGGGGGTGACAGTCAGGCTGCCGAGCCCTCAGGGAGTCGTAGAGGGACAGAGGGCTCCTCTGCTGCTGCCATGAGGCCTGGAGTCTTAGTCCTGGAACCTGCATACCTGGTCCTTGCTTGTGGAAGGTCATGGTCACCAGGGTTCCATCTGGAGGGGGTAGGGAGAGCGCACCTGCTCCATCTGGGGTGCCTCAGTGATAGCGGCTCAGTGAAGGACCTGGAGAGATCTCTGACACTGTGGTGTCTTCTGGGACTTGCTGCTGTGTCTCTATCAGGAATGGTATTACTGGGTCATATAGAAACTCAATTTCTAGTTTTTTGAGGAATTCCCACATTGTTTTCCAGAAAGGTTTGGCCAATTGTCATTCCCAATAGCAGTGAATAAGAGTTCCTTTCTCCCCACATCCATGCCAGCACTGGTTGTTATTCTTGTGTGTGCCAGTTTTTGCGGTGTGAGATAATATCTCATGGTTATTTTTATTTTTTTTATTTTTTATTTTTTTGCTTTTTGGGTCACACCTGGCGATGCACAGGGGTTACTCCTGGCTCTGCACTCAGGAATTACCCCTGGCCGTGCTCAGGGGACCATATGGGATGCTGGGATTTGAACCCGGGTCGGCCGCGTGCAAGGCAAACGCCCTACCCGCTGTGCTATCTCTCCAGCCCCTCTCATGGTTATTTTTATTTGCATCCGCTGATAACTAGTGATCTAGAACACTTTTCATTGTGACTTTTGGTTATTTGTATTTCTTTTTTGAGGAAGTTTCTGTTCAACCCTTCTCCCAATTTTTTGATGGGGTTGTGTGCATTTTTTTCTTGCAAAGTTCTACCAGTATCAAATGTCATGTATTTTGGATATTATCCCCTTGTCAGATAAGTGTTGGATAAATAATTTTTCTTATTCCATGTGCTGTCTTGATATTCTGATCACCATTTATTTTGAAGCTACTTAGTTTAATATTGTCCCATTAATGTTGTCTATCTTTGCTTCCACTTGCTTATTCAGTGGTGCTTTATCCTTAAAAATGCCTTTAGTTTCCAACTAACACGGCTCCGGGATGCGGGACTGGGACACATTCGAACCGCGGGGGGGCACTGGAGTGGGGCGGCATCAGCCCAGCCTCCAAGTGGTCTCGGCCGCAGGAAGTCACGCCCTCGACCCACCCTTGGCACCATCTTGCCACATTCAACAGAGAAGCAGCCGGGCGTTTTGGTGAGCAACGCAGCCGGAGAATGCTCCGGACCCGAAACCGGGCCAGCAACACCAGGGATCCAGACGGAGGAGGTGCAGCCACCACACCTTCTCCAGATGGAGCCCTGGCAACACTGAGCAGCAACTAACACGGCTCTGGGATGCGGGACTGGGACACATCCGAACCACTCGGCCAAGACCTTTCCTAAAAACTAAAAACATACAATCTTTCAATAGAAAACTAATTATCAAATGCTTCCTTAGTAGGGCTGTCTTTCTTGGGGGGAAACTCCAACAACAATAGTGAGTTTTATGTTGAAATATGGAACGTAATCAAGGTAAAGAGAAAATGAAGTGAAATTCATCAGTTATACAGTTGGGGGTGGGGGCGGGGGCGGGGGCAGGGGGTATACTGGGGATTTTGGTGGTGGAATATGGGCACTGGTGAAAGGATGGTGTTTGAATATTGTATAACTGAGACATAAACCTGAGAACTTTGTAAATGTCCACATGGTGATAAAATAAAATTTTTTTTTAAAATGCCTTTAGCTTCAGTATCATGGAGAGTTCTGCCTATGGTTGCCTTCAAATAAATGCCTTATGGATTCAGGTCTGACATCAAGGTATTTTGTTCATTTTTATTTTATTTTTGCGTATAATATTAAAAAGAGGTCTAAACTCATATTTTTGCACATAGCTGACCAGTTTTCCACCACTTGTTGAAGATACTTTTCTTGTTTTACTTCATATTTTTTGCCTTTGTCATTTATTTTTATCCTTTATCTTTTTATTTATCCTTTATACACCTCTGTGTCTGTCTCAGAATGTTCAAGTCTGTTCAAGGGTATTCAAGGATGTTCATTGATCTGTGGCTCTATCATTATTCCAATACAATGCAAGTTTTAATGACTGCCACTTTGTAATTACTGTTTGAAATTGGGGAAAGTGATGCCTCCCATCTTCTTTTTGCCAAGAACTGCCTTAGCTGTTTGGGGAATGTAGGTATTTTTTCATAAGAATTTCAGGAGTGTTTGTATCTATTTCTTTTTTAATTTTTTTTCTATTTCTTTTTTAAAATGACATGGATAACCTGCATTGGTGATATTAATCCACCCAATCCGTGAACCATGTTTCCATTTTTTCATGTTGTCTCCTATTTCTTCAAGTAATGTCTTTTCATTTTATTTGTATAGGTCTTTCACTTCTTTAGTTAAGTTGATTCTGAGGTACTTGATTTTCTGAGGCACAATTGTGAACCATAGTGTTTTTTTTAAATATCAGTTTCTTCTATTGCATTATTTGTATATATGAAAGTTTTTGACTTTTGGTATTAATTTTTGCCCTGCCACATTACTATAAAAATCTATTGTACCTAGAAGAATTTTTGTACATTCTTTAAGATTTTATTTATTACAGTATCATGTCATCTGCAAATAGTGAGAGCTTAACTTCCTTCTTTTCTATCTGGATGCCCTTGATATCTTTTAAACGACTAATAGCTACGGCTAGTACTTCCAGTACTATGTTGAATAGAAGTGCCAAGAGTGGGCAAACAATGAGTTTGCCCACTGATCTTAGAGGGAAGGCTTTTAGTTCTTCCCCATTGAGTATAATGTTTGTTGTAGACTTGTGGTAAATGGCTTTGATTATACTGAGTTCTTTCAATTTCCATCATTTTGTTGAGAGTTTTTATCATGAATGGGTACTTGGTCTTGTCAAATGCTTTCTCTGCATCTATAGTAATTATCATATGGTTCTTACTTTATATAATATGGTGTATTATGTAGACTGACTAGCATATGTTAAACCAACCATGCATCCCCATCATGAATCATACTTGGTCATGGTGTATGAGCTTTTTGGTGAAAGGTCCAATTCTATTTACTATTATTTTGTTAAGGATATTTGCATATGTGTTCATCAAGAATATGGTCTATAATTCTCTTTTTTTTTCTTTTTGGATAACACCTGGTGATGCACAAGCATTATTCCTGGCTCAGCACTCAAGAATCACCTCTGGCGGTGCTCAGGAGAGAGACCATATGGGATGCTGGGAATCTAACTCAGGTTGGCCGTGTGCAAGGCAAACATTCTACCTGCTGTGCTATCACTCCAGACCCTATAATTCTCTTTTTTGTGGTATTTCTTTCTGCTTTTGATATCAGGGTGATATTTGCTTCATAGAAACTATTTAGGAAAATTTTGTTTCTTCTATTGCATGGAAGAGCTTAAAAGGGATTGGAAGTATGTCCTCTTTAAAAGTTTGAAAGAATTCACTAGTGAATCCGTCTGGTCACGAGCTTTTGTTGGGGGGAAGATTCTTGATTACCATTTCAATTTCCTTGATAGTGATGGTTCTGTTAAGGTTTTCAAAATCATTTTGTTTCAGCCTTAAAGTGGTACAGTAATCTATCAATTTCTTCTAGGTTCTGTTGTATCAAGGCATAAGATTCTCAAAGTAATCTCTGATGATCTTTTGAATTTCTGTGTTTTTTGTCATGAATTTCATTTTCTGATTCAGTTTCTTAGGGTTCTCTCTCTCTTTCTATGTGACTCTTGCTAGTGGCTTATCAATCTTGTTTATTTTTTCAAAGAACCAGCTCTTCATTTCATTGATCTTTGAGATAGTTTTTTATTTATGTTTATTAATTTTTGCTCTGGACTGGAGCTATAGTGCAGCTGGTAGGGTGTTTGCCTTGCACACAGCTGACCCGGGTTCGATTCCTCCATTCCTCTCAGAGAACCCAGCTACTGAGAGTATCCTGCCCACATGGCAGAGCCTGGCAAGCTAACCATGGCATATTCGATATGCCCAAAACAGTAATAACAAGTCTCACAATGGAGATGTTACTGGTGCCTGCTCGAGCAAATCGATATAACAACAGGATGACAGAAATACAGTGTATTTCTGCTCTAAGTTTTTTAAATTCCTCCTGAATGCTTTTGGCTCCTTTTGTTGGTTATTTTTCAGTTTCTTAACTTCTGCAGTCAAGTTACTTATGTGGGTCCTTTCTTCCTTCCTGATGAATGCTTACATAGCAATGAACTTTCCTCATACTGCTCTTACTGTATCCCACCAGTTCAGTTAAGTAGTGTCCTCATTCTCATTGGTTTCCATGAATCTTTTTATTTCCTCTTTGACTTCCTCTCTGGCTCTTAAGTGAAAAACTATTTTATTTCCAGGTGTTTGACTCATTTCTCAATTTCCATTTGTAATTAACTTCTACTTTCGATGCATCATGATCTAAAAAGATAGTTGGTATGATTTCTGTGCTCTTGACTTAGAGGAGGTATGTTTTGTGTCCCAACATGTCATATCTTGAAGAATGTCCATGTGCATTGGAGAGGAATGTGAATTTGGACTTTTGAGGATGAAAGGCCATATATGTATAATAACCCCCTGTCTTTCATATCTTCCCTTGAAGTATTCCCTTATGGAGATTTAATATATATAGCTGATCAACCAAGAGGTGACCAAGTGGTGCTTAAATCTCCAGCTACTATTGTTTTGTTATCAATGTCTTTCTTCAAGTATGTTAGCAGGTTTTTTAAGTTATTTGTTGGTCCTACATTAGTTGCATGTGCATTTCAAAGTGTGAGTTATTCTGATGTACATATATCCCTTGATCATTAAGAAATGACCTTTGCTTTCATTTGTAACCTTTTCTGGTCTGAAGTCTGTCATCTGATACTAGTATAGCCACCCCAGACTTTTTTGAGGGGGCTAATTTCCTTGAAGAATTGTCTTTTAACCCTGGACTTTGAGTCTGTTCTTGCCATGACTTTTCAAATGTGTTTGCTTCAGTCAAAAGAGTGTTGGGTTCAATTTTCTAATGCATCCTGCCACTCTGTATATATTGGTACGTTTACCCCATTGACATAGAGAGATTGTTGTTAGAGTTTTGTGCCAATTTTTTGCAGGAGTTTGGCCTGTTTGTGATGCTTGTATTGTCTTAAAATAGCCTGTTTTGAGTTTGTAAAGTTCTTCATTGCTGCTTATCTGTGAAGTTGTGTATCATTCCTTTAAATCTCATGAGAGTCTAGCTGGGTAAAGTATTCTTGGTGAGATGGTCATTTCTTTGAGTTTTCTCACTACATCACACCACTGACCCAGAAGGTTTCCTATGATAAGTCTGTTGTAAATATTAAGGACCCTCCTTTGTATATAATTTCCTTCTTTGATCTTGCTAGTTTCAGTTCTGATTATGATGTGTCTTGATGTATTTTTATTTGGATTTTTTTTTCCCTGTCACTCTAGGACATTGATGATTCTTGTGTTTTCCCTTTTGAATATACCCCAAAGTTCTCTTGTCTTTTGTTGGCTTATTTTGAGGCAATTTTTCCAAATCTACTGTTGTCTGAACATTTTCTGAACTTCATCTTGGAGCTCACTAATTCCTTCCTCAGCAGCTGTTATTCTGCTGCTGAGAACTTCTAGTGAATTATTTTCATTTCGCCTACAAAGATTTTTTATTTTTTTAATTAATTTATTTTTTTAATTAGTGAGTCACCATGAGGGTACAGTTACAAATTTGCCCATCTTCATGCTTATGTTTCCCTCATACAATGTTCGAGAACCCATCCCTCCACCAGTGTCCATTTTCCACCACCAATGACCCAGTATCCTTCCCACCCTCCAATCCTGTCCCCCTGACCCCACCCCGCCTCTATGGCAGGGTATTCCATTTTGTTCTCTCTCTCCTTTTGGGTGTTGTGGTTTGCGATAGGGGTATTGAGTGGCCATCATGTTCAGTCATAGTCTACTTTCAGCACGCATCTCCTTTCCTGCGTGGGATCTCCAACCACATTTTACTAGATGTCCCCTTCTCTATCTGGGCTGCCTTTCCCCCAGCATGTGAGGCCAGCTTCCAAGCCATGGAGCCAATCTCCTTGTATTATATAATACTATTCTTGGGTGTTAGTCTCCTACTCTGTTATTTGATATTCCACAGATGAGTGCAATCTTTCTATGTCTGTCCCTCTCTTTCTGACTCATTTCACTTAGCATGATACTTTCCATGTTGATCCACTTATATGCAAAGTTCATGACTTCATCCTTTCTAACAGCTGCATAGTATTCCATTGTATAGATGTACCAAAGTTTCTTTAACCAGTCATCTGTTCTCGGGCACTCTGGTTTTTTCCAGATTCTGGCTATTGTAAAAGTGCTGTGATGAACATATAAGTGCAGATGTCATTTCTACTATACTTTTTTGTTTCTCCGGGATATATTCCCAGAAGTGGTATTGCTGGGTCAAATGGAAGCTCAATTTCTAATTTTTTGAGAAGCATCCATATTGTTTTCCAAAAGGGCTGAACCAGTCGGCATTCCCACCAGCAGTGTAGAAGGGTTCCTTTCTCCCCACATCCTCTCCAACAGCGGTTGCTTTTGTTCTTTTGGATGTGTGCCATTCTCTGTGGTGTGAGGTGGTATCTTATAGTTGTTTTGATCTGCATCTCCCTGATGATTAGTGATGCAGAGCATTTTTTCATGTGCCTTTTGGCCATTCGTATCTCTTCCTTAGAAAAGTTTCTGTTCATTTCTTTGGCCCATTTTCTGATGGGGTTGAATGTTTTCTTCTTGTAGAGTTCAACCAGTGCTTTATATACCCTTGATATCAACCCCTTATCTGATGGGTATTGGGTGAATATCCTTTCCCATTCTGTAGATTGTCTTTGTATTTTGGTCACTGTATCTTTTGCGGTGCAGAAGCTTCTTAGTTTAGTATAGTCCCATTATTTATTTCTGTTTCCACTTGGTTGGTCAGTGTCATTTTTGAAAATACCTGTAGCTTCAATATCGTGAAGGGTTTTGCCAACCTTGTCTTTGATGTACCTTATGGATTGTAGTCTGATGTTGAGGTCTTTAATTCATTTTGATCTGATTTTTGTGCATGGTGTCAGGTCGAGGTCTAAGCCATTCTTTTGCATGTGGTTGTCCAGTTATGCCAGCACCATTTGTTGAAGAGGCTTTCCTTGTTCCACTTCACTTTTCTTGCTCCTTTATCAAAGATTAGATGATCATACATTTGAGATTGTGTGTAGGGATATTCCACCCTGTTCCACTGGTCTGTGGCTCTGCCTTTGTTCCAGTACCATGCTGTTTTAATTGTTACCGCCTTGTAGTCAAGTTTAAGGTCGGAGAGGGTGATGCCTCCCATCATCTTTTTCCCAAGAATAGTTTTAGTTATCTGTGGGCGTTTGTTGTTCCATATGAATTTCAGGATTGCTTGATCCATTTCTTTAAAGAATTTCATGGGTATTTTTATAGGGATCACGTTAAATCTGTATAATGCCATTTTGACAATGTTGATTCTCCCTATCCATGAGCAGGGGATATGTTTCCATTTCCTCATGTCCTCTTTTATTTCATGGAATAGCGTTTTATAGTCTTCTTTGTAGAGGGCTTTTACTTCCTTGGTTAAGCTGATTCCGAGATACTTGATTTTCTGGGGCACAATTGTGAATGGGATTGCTTTTTTCATGTCCCTTTCCTCTGTCTCATTGTTTGCATATAAGAAAGCCATGGATTTTGGGGTATTGATTTTATAGCCTGCAACTTTACTGTATAAGTATATTGTTTCTAAGAGTTTCTTAGTAGAGGCTTTAGGCTTCTCTAGATATAGTATCATATCATCTGCGAATAGTGAGAGTTTGATTTTTTCCTTTCCTATCTAGATGCCCTTAATCTCTTTTTCTTGCCTAACAGCTATCGCAAGTACTCCCAGTATTATATTGAACAGCAGTGGTGAGAGTGGGCATCCTTGTCTCTTGTCCCTGATCTTAGAGGAAAGGCCCTTAGCTTTTCCCCATTGAGGATAATACTTGCTGTAGTCTTGTGGTAGATGGCTTTGACTATCTTGAGGAAAGTTCCTCCAAAACACATTTTGGTGATAGTTTTCATCATGAATGGATATTGAATCTTGTCAAATGCTTTCTCTGCATCTATTGATATGATCATATGATTTTTATCTTTACTTTTGTTGATATGATGGATTATGTTGATTGATTTCCGAATGTTAAACCATCCTTGCATCCCCGGGATGAATCCCACTTGGTCATGGTGTATGATCTTTTTGATGAGTTGTTAGATTCTATTTGCTAATATTTTATTGAGGATCTTTGCATTGGTATTCATCAGGGATATTGGTCTATATCTTTTTTTGTGGTGCCTTTGTTTGCTTTTGGTGTTAAGGAGATATGTGCCTCATAGAAACTGTTTGGGAGGGTTTCTGTTTTTTCAATTTCCTGGAAAAGCTTGAGAAGAACTGGCAACAGGTCCTCTTTAAATGTTTGGAAGAATTCGCCAGTGAATCCGTCTGGACCTGGGCTTTTGTTTTTGGGGAGACTTTTGATTACAGTTTCGATTTCCTTGATATTAATGGGTCTATTCAGGTATTCCAGGTCTTCTTGGGTCAGTCTTGGGAAATTGTAGGAATCAAGGAATTCATCCATTTATTTTAGGTTCTTTTGTTTCGTGACATACAGACTTTCAAAGTAGTCTCTGATGATCTTTTGAATTTCCTTGGTTTCTGTTGTGATGTCCCCCCTTTTCATTTCTAATTTGGTTTACTAGAGTTCTCTCTATCATCACTCAATAAGCCTGATAGGGTTCTGTGTTGCTTTACCATTGCGAACTTTGCAGTCTCCAGTTGTTTCTTGTATGTGGTTATGTAGTTAGGTGGCTACAGTTAGGACATCTTTGTATGTTTGCAGTGAGTTATGGAGAGGTGAAGAAATGTGGGCTGGAGCTGGGGTGACAAGGAAAGGGGCCTGGGGGAAGGGTAAATGGCTACTCTAAGTAAAAGGCAGGGATCCTGATGCCACTGAGCTTCCTCAGTTTCCTGAGACTGAGGCTGAGTAGAGCAAAGCTGGGGCAGCTAAGCCTCCTCTGAGATTTAAACTGCTGTGCATGATATGAAAAGATGTCTAAGTGTGCAGCTAGGTTACCATGGCAAACCAGAGCTTCTGGTCTAATTCTGACACTTACTGGTCTTCAGAGCTTTGTTATTCATGGTTCTTCTTTCACAGAAGAGAAATGACTATCTCTCCAGCAGTTTTTGTGTGTGAAGACCTTTGAACTAATATGTCCTAAAGTCCAAGTAGAGCAATGATAAATACTTTTTTAGGTAGACTATAAACACATGTGGGAAAACAAGATATAACATTTGATGTTTTCTATTAATTGTAAGTAATTTCTATTTCCAGGTAAAAAAATCTATTGACCAGAGAGTAATAAAGCTCATGAGCTGAGCCATGGCTTAAATTACATAGAAGCAAGCAGTTTAATTAGGGTGATGGCTCAATAATTCATCCAAGCTGAAACACTGTTGTGAGAGAAAGAGGGGTTGGGGATAGTGCATGGATCAGATGCTTGCCTTGCACACACAGTCATTCTGGGTTAAATCCCCAGAATTACATATGGTCCGCTGGCACTTCCAGAATTTATCCCTGAGCACAAAGACAAGAGTAAGCCCTGAATAATATCAGGTGTGTCCACCAAACCAAAAGAATAAAGGAATAAAAGGGACACTCTTAGTAATCAGTGATAGGGCAAAAGATGTAAATTGGACCTGAGAATACTGGATTTATAGGGAATACTAAGAACAACACATCTTGTTCCATTGTGGTGTAAACATGCACATACTTAACTCATTGTCAAGCCAAGAAATGTGTCTTTTGTTGCACCAGGTAGACCTTTAGGATTATAAGTTTCCATGAAGAAACTTATGCCCTGTGTCAGGATTTCATAACCTGAATATTTTTTTCTGGAAGCTTGAATAAGAGCCAGGACAATAGAGACCAGACCACGGAAAGGTCTTATAAGGTTGGCTTTTATTCAGCATCTTTGCTTCACATGTTACCTTTATCTTCTCCCATCTTATGTCATCTCAAACCATTTAATTTGCCATTCTACCCACCAATATCTCTTTTCACTCCAGGATAACTTACATAGCATTTTAACTTAATAATTATATCTTTGCTTGGATTTCCAATCTTACAGAGAACTCCTATATCCACCTAATCCCAATAAGCCTCCTGAAACTATCTCACTTGTCTTTAAGGCACACAGCAGGAACAATGCATATTGGAGCAAAAAGACTGCTTTTTACAATCTTACTCTATTAGCTCTGAAATGGACAAAATCAGACTTGCTTCCCACTGCATTTCCATGATTGAAGAAATGTTCCTGACCCAACAAAAAAGAACTGGTGAGTGAATGGCATATAGATGAGCTTTTGAAGAAAGTATGATTATTTCTTCCTGGAGAATTCATCGTTACTTTTGCCCACTTGTTAAGAGTCAGAATCAGGAGATATACTATAAGACAAAATTGTGAGAAGCTAAAATTGCCACTAAAATTTTTAAGAATCAGGAACCCAATTTTCTTATCTCAGTATTGTTGACTAAATGATCTTAAGCAGGGTGTCTTTCCAGGTTTCAGTTTCATTGTATGTAAAATGGGAAGAATGAGGTTTTTCTGTTTTTAATTTTTTATTTTTAAAAATTTGTTTATAATATTTGATTACATTTAATATTTGAACACTAATTCCACCACCGTTTTACCTTCCCCACACCATATTCCTGATGTTTCCATCAAAAGGGGTTTTCTTGAGAAGTGATTCATCAATCTTTCTTCAAAGGGTGAGATTATTAAATTTTTAAACTTTTAGTTATTTAGTTTCTGCCACACACACTTTCTTGCCTTTGCCATATGAAAAAACAACAAATGTCTACATTGCCCCACTTAATGTGCTAATTTCTATGCCTGAGATCTAACTCTCACGGGACATGCTCATGAGTCACTATCTTGTGAACTGCCTTAGCGAATGACAGAGTACACTTGAGTGATGAAAAATACAGATCTTTTCTCTTGTGGACAGAGTCAGAGAGTATACTCCAAGTGTGGTCTTGGGAGCAACAGCATCTGTTTCAGCTATAAACCAACAAAACAGGAATTCTGAATGTTCTGATTGTTCTATTCTATTAACAATCCTTCCATGTAATTCTGTATTTGAACATTGACCAGTGTTCTACACTCTTTCAGAGATCTTCAGTGGGTAGAGACCTAGTTACTTATTAAATCTTGTTTTGGTTTCATTTCCTTCTGTCTCACTTTCTTCCTCATTTTCTTCTGTCTTACTTTCTTTACTTTTTCTATTTTCTTCACCAGATGCTAACTGTTGCTCCCTGGAATTTTAAACCACTGGTATATATATATGAATCTCAGTGTATTTGAGATCCCTAATTAAATAGATTTTTTAAGACTTCTTGGAATAGGTGTTTTATAAATTCTGACCTAGAAGCTCTTAGACACCAAGTATTCATTATATAGTGATTATGATTTATAGAAATCTTGATCAGACGGTCTCATTAACAACCATTGTGTGTTGATTAATGGTCTATTGTCTCCTTAGCAATATACTAGTTAGCAAAATTAGAAGGATATAGGTCAATCTAGAATTTCCCCTAAAACTGAAGCATCAAAATAAGTAGCCATGATTAAACATGTAGCCATGAATCACTAATGGCTTCCAGGGTTTTTCTGAGCACCTTTCCGAGGATGTGACTCCTAAAGATGAATAAGTAGTTTTAAAATGTAGGTTACATTAATATTCAGGAAAAGTGAAGGCAATATATTAGAAGAAAAGTATCACTGACATGTCACTCACAGTTTCCAGGCAGAGGGAACAGGCCAGGCCAAGAAGAGCTCCAGAGAAAACTATTGTAATGCAAGTATTATACCGCAATTTCTTTGGGAATATATGGGAATGACATGGTAAGCAGATTTAAAATGGGCTGTTCTGTATATCTCAGAGGGTTCTGTGATAAGGGAGTTGCCCCAGTTTTCTGGTACCTGATCCTTAGAATATTAAGACAGGAGGATAACCACTGAAACTTTGTGATGTGCCTGTCAAGTTGACCGGTGGGGATGGGATGGGGTTTGGTGGGGGAGAGAATATGGGAACTCTAGGTGTAGGGGTTGACATTGGTGGTGGATTGGTGTTGAAACATATGCTTAAAACTCATCAATAACTTTCTAAATCACAGTTTTTTAATTAAAAATAAAGACACGGAAATAGTGACCCAAAGTATGAAAGTTTGATAAATGAGGATATTGAAGGATGTGAATCCAGACTGGCTAGTATGCAAATGAAAGATACACTCATTTGTTATTTCTATAAATTTGCTGGGCATGGGTGGAACCATGACTGCTAATCTAAAAGGACTAAACATTAAGGTATCAGAATTTTTTTTAAAAAAAGAAGACATTCTTTTGTTGTTGTTTTCTGTTTATTTGTTTAGCCCTGGACTTGTGACCACATTAGGCAGTACACAGGGATATTTAAGGCTTTGAGCTCAAGGTTTACTTCTGGTAGTACTGTAGGATCATCTGGTGTTTCAGGGATTAAACATAAGTAACCGGAGTGCAAGGCAATTGCACTATATCTGTAGCCCCTAAAATGACGTTCTATTTGGGGGGCCACACCCATAGGTTCCCAGGGCTTAATCCTGGTTCTGCACTCAAAGATCACTCCTGGTGGGCTTAGGGTACCCCAGGGAATGTGGGCAAACCTGGTTCAGGTGCATGCAAAGCAAATGCCCTAACCATATTACTATTGCCTCAGCCCTCTCAGCTTGGTCTTTCCAAAGTGAGTTGTTTTTCTAATGGGCATAACCTAAATTTTCATACACACAAACACGCACATACACACACACTCACTCACATATACACACTCATACATATTTCTATTCTACACCTTTGAGTTCAAGTCACTGTCACTGTCATCCCGTTGCTCATAGATTTGTTCGAGCAGGCACCAGTAACGTCTATCATTGAGAGACTTATTGTTACTGTTTTTGACATATCCAATATGCACGGGTAGCTTGCCAGGCTCTACCGTGCGGGCTTGATACTCTCGGTAGCTTGCCGGGCTCTCTGAGACGGGCGGAGGAATCAAACTCGGGTCGGCCAAGTGAAAGGCGAATGCCCAACCGCTGTGGTTAAAGGAAGTTCTGGGAGATCATCTAGAAGAGAAGACATTGTAAATCTCGGCCACTAATTTCCTGGCCTGGAGAGTTTTCTCTAGGGACAATCCAGTGCTCTTAACTGCAGTGTTCTTGGGAAGAGTATGACTTTCTGGATGCTAATAGACCAAGAGTCGCCCACTTGCCAACTTTGTGCCCCTGCATGGTCCCAAGCCCTGCCCAACCTCATGAGTTTCCCACGGTATATTTCTCACTCCTCCCAGAATGGACCAGCTGCTGCCGTCACCAGGTCCTATGCAGCAAGACTGGCAGGGTTGGAAAGTGGAGAGTAAATGTTTTCTTCCCGAAGCATATGGCCAGTTGAGTGGCACAAGCTGCTAAGAAATGGAGCCTTGCCTCAAAGTTTCTAGTGCTATTGATGATGCCTGAGCCCAGCCAGCAACCAGTCCCCCTAGTTTTGACTTATGTAGGATGTATCCTAAAATGCCACCAATGAAGCCCTGGCATTGTTGAGGGGTCATAATGGCTTATTTGGGCAGTTGGGTCCCAGAGGGGAAGGTTAGTGAGTCATGGACTCATTCAGTAGCTTCTTGACCTTGGACCTCAAGAGCAGAACTTCAGGGCAGTTCTGCTGAGTTCTCTGAGCCTCTTCGCTGAATAAGAAAATGCTTGAACTGAGCTAGAGGGGAAAGCAGGCATTACACTCCTCAAGCCTGTGGGAAGGAAGGGAGGGAGGGAGGGAGGGAGGGAGGAAGGAAGGAAGGAAGGAAGGAAGGAAGGAAGGAAGGAAGGAAGGAAGGAAGGAAGGAAGGAAGGAAGGAAGGAAGGAAGGAAGGGAGGGAGGGAGGGAGGGAGGGAGGGAGGGAGGGAGGGAGGGAGGGAGGGGGAGGGAGGGAGGGAGGGAGGAAGGAAGGAAGGAAGGAAGGAAGGAAGGAAGGAAGGAAGGAAGGAAGGAAGGAAGGAAGGAAGGAAGGGAGGGAGGGAGGGAGGGAGGAAGGAAGGGAGGGAGGGAGGGAGAGGGAGGGAGGGAGGAAGGAAGGGAGGGAGGGAGGGAGGGAGGGAGGAAGGAAGGAAGGAAGGAAGGAAGGAAGGAAGGAAGGAAGGAAGGAAGGAGGGAGGGAGGGAGGGAGGGAGGGAGGGAGGGAGGGAGGGAGGGAGGGAGGGAGGGAAGGAGGGAGGGAGGAAGGAAGGAAGGAAGGAAGGAAGGAAGGAAGGAAGGAAGGAAGGAAGGAAGGAAGGAAGGAAGGAAAGAAGGAAGGGAAGGAGGGAGGAAGGAAGGAAGGAAGGGAGGAAGGAAGGAAGGAAGGAAGGAAGGAAGGAAGGAAGGAAGGAAGGAAGGAAGGAAGGAAGGAAGGAAGGAAGGAAGGAAGGAAGGAAGGAAGGAAAGAAGGAAGGGAAGGAGGGAGGAAGGAAGGAAGGAAGGAAGGAAGGAAGGAAGGAAGGAAGGAAGGAAGGAAGGAAGGAAGGAAGGAAGGAAGGAAGGAAGGAAGGGCTCATATAAATAACTTGACAGCTTCAGATATGGAGAAAGACCAGCAAAAGGAGACCAAACCAGGCAGGAGGAAGGAAATAATAAAATTTAGAAATCAATGAACTGGAATCCCAAAAACAATCCAAAAGATCAATGAAACCAAGGGCAGGTTCTTTGCAAAAATAAAAAAGATCAATAAACTGGTAGGAAGATTCAAAAAGAAAGAGAGAAAAAAAAAAACCCTAATAAAATGAACCAGAAATTAAAGGGGGTTGTCACACCAGAAACGGCAGAAAGTCCAATGAATGATCATGAGACATTACTTTGTATATTTGTGGTGAGTCATGGAGAAGTGAAGAAAGGCTCAGCTGAGAGTTGGCTGGAGCCCAGCCAAGGTGGTCAGCAGCAGACGCCTCTCATGGGCAGGGCTCAGTCCTCACCTGCAGAATGAAATGGCGCCCCTGCATTCAACCCAGAGCCCCTAACACCGTGTCTGCCTGGCCGTTCTTTATTTTACCAAAGCTGTGATGGAGTAAAGCCAGGATGGCTGGCAGTGCCCCCCCCCCCCAACCCTACAACACCAAGTCTGCAGAACAACCTGTTTTATTTTAACCTCCCACTTATTTTTATATGGGAATTAAGATTACGGGATTAGTTCTTTATGTCTTTTGACTTTTTTCTCATTTTCTATTTTTATTTTATAAACTCTGAAGCAGGCCAGCAGGCAGATGAGGAAATACCACACCACCACCACCATACCCCCTTGGCAATGAATTCTTGAGAAGTAAAGCCAACTAGCCCCAAGGCTGCAAAAAACCCACCTTTTGAGCACTGGAACTAAAGCTCAATAAGATCTTTTACCTGACAACAGCTCAGACATGGAGAAGATTGAACCCGCCAGCTCACCCCCCGCCCCAGAGAGAAGCTTCAGCAGGGAAAAAACAAAATTAAAAGGTAAAAAAAAAAAAAGGAATTTTAAAGAAGACCATCCCTCCTCCCAAATCTACCTCTTGGCAATCAATATAACAAAAAACTCCTCCCTAGGAAGAAAGCCCCCCATGGGGCAGCTAGGGAGCACTGTAGGACTGTAGCACTCTCGTCCACTTGTTCATCGATTTGCTTGAGCAGGCACCAGTAACACAAGTCTCCATTATGAGACTTGTTATTACTGTTTTTTGGCATATCGAATACGCCACAGGTAGCTTGCCAGGCTCTCCGAGAGAAACAGAAAAATTGAACCCAGGTTGGCCGCATGCAAGGCAAATGCCCTACCCACTGTGCTATCTCTCTACTCCTAAGCCAACTTGAACAAAGAAAGTGCATGCACATGCTGGCCAAACCCATGGACTGCGTGTATGTGTTGCTGCTGAGCACATGTGGTGCCTAAGCATCTCTTCTCTTTTTTTTTTTTTTTTTTTTTTTGCTTTTTGGGTCACACCCAGAGATGCACAGGAGTCACTCCTGGCTCTGCACTCAGGAATGACTCCTGGCGGTGCTCAGGGACCCTGTGGGATGCTGGGAATCGAACCTGGGTTGACCGCGTGCAAGGCAAACGCCCTACCCGCTGTGCTACACTCCAGCCCCAGCATCTCTTCTCTTGAAATGTGCATTTTCATACTTTCATACATAGTGCTAGGATGTGTACTGGGGCCCCCTTTCCACTCTGGAAAAGCCCATCTCTCACTCTTCCCCCACGCCTGCCAGCCCTTCCTCAAAACTTCCAGATAAGACATGCTTAACTTCCCTGCTCTTCTCCTCCTGAAATTCTTTTCTGTGAGGGAGCTGTGGGAACCTGAAAGGTCTGGGTAAGGCCTAGGACTGACTTTCCTTTCCTGCAAGGAGCAAGTCTCACAGTCCTAGATCTCCCCAGCCATTCCCCAGGTGGCAGAGGTAGGGAGAGATAAAACGCAGATCCCCTTCCCAAGGCTGCCACGTTTCTCCCTCCCCACTTCACATAAGTCACCCAGGACTCCCACTGTCATCAACTGCAAGAGACCTGTAATTACTTGAATGAACAGAAACAGAATATCAAAGCAGAGTGGCTCTCTCTTGTTCTTTCTCTCCCGGGATATTTGACTTAAAGCACATTTGGTATTTTTGATATTACACTTGGCTAAAAAGAGCTTGTGTTCTTCCCTCTTCATGGTGATTTTCACCACAAGGTGTGGAGGAGTTTGCTCACGATGCATCTATATTCATTTGTCAAGAGTCACTTAGTTCCAGCCTTAACCATTCAATTACTAAATCTTTAAGAAACTATACTGAGCACCATTCTAGAACGCTGGATTATAGTTTCACAGAACTGAGTACCTTCTCTGAAGGAGGTTTTGTTCAGATTTTCTGATGGAGGAAGACAGCAATTCAAACCAGAAATAGGTGATGAATGGTGCTTTGAGAAAGATCGTCTAAAGATTAAATGTAATCTAATACTGTGAACTACCTTATAAAATAAAATTTTTTTTAAAAAAGAAAAAGATCAAAAAGGAGATTTGCTGTTTCATACAATATGATGACGTTTGATCAGATGCCTAAAATGGACATGTGTTGTTGGGGAACAGTTTTCCCCATAGTGCCCAGACAAGTTGCTCACTAGTTCCAGGCAGACGTGGGGCCAAGGATGATGGGCACGAGGAGAAACCACCTCCAGAAGACAGCTGATGGTCACTCACCTTATTGTCAAATACACACGTATTTTGTAGAGGGTCTCGGCTTAAGAGGATGGTCCAATCACATCAAGTTTAGCATTACTGACCTATCACCTTTCCAACTCTGCTTTGCCCCGGCCCAACCCAACTAGGGCTAGATGCTGCAGTTAGGAATGACTCTAATCATGCTAAGTGAAATAAGTCAGAAAGAGAGGGATAGACATAGAAGGACTGCACTCATTTGTGGAGTATAGAATAGCATCAACGAGGCTGACACCCAAGGACAGTAGATACAAGGGCCGGGGGGATTGCCCCATAGCTGGAAGCCTGCTTCATGAGCAGAGAGGAGAAGGCAGATGGAATAGAGAAGGGATCACTAGGAAAATGATGGCTGGAGGAACCAGTTGGGATGGGAGATGCGTGCCGAAAGTAGATAATGGACCAAACATGATGACCTCTCAGTGTCTGTGTTGCAAGCCATAATGCCCAAAAGTAGAGAGAGAGTATGGGTAATATTGTCTGCCGTGGAGGCAGGGGGAAGGTGGAAAGGGGGGGTATACCCAGGATATTGGTGGTGGGGAATGTGCACTGGTGGAGGGATGTGTGTTTGATCATTGTATGAGTGTAACCCAAACATGAAAGCTTGTAACTATCGAGAGGTGATTCGATAAAAATTTTAAAAATAAATAAATAAATAAATAAAGTTTTAAATAAATAAATAAATAAGGAATGACTCTTGAGGGGGAGGTGACAATTCTTGGGATCTTGGGTGAGTCTCAAGGACGGATACCTGGTGCTTGTCAAACGTGCCCAGACACTCCCTACGGGGTGCTATGCAGGCACAGGTCTTATCTGCTATGCAGGGACAGATCTTATCTGCTCTGGTGGCTGTTGCTGTTGTCATGCTCCACAACATGTTCTCTGTTTTAGGTTACTGACAGAATAAACACCAAGTCCTTGAGATGAGAGTAGGCAAGGAATCAGTCATGGTAAGACAGAGGGAGAGCTTCTTAAGCCATAGTAAGAAGCTTGGAAACCAGAATAGACTAGAAAGCTCATGTAGGGGTAAGAATTGAGGAAACAGTGATGTCAAACATAGCAAGATGGAAAGGAAGTAATAGAGAGAAAGAGAGGAAAGTAACAACAGGATCAAAGTATCAATCTATTGTGATTGACTTACTTATCAGGTCTTCACTTATTCAACTCTCTACTCAGCACCCACTCACTGCACTTGGATTTAGCAATATGCCCAGAACATAAAGGGGAGACTGAAAGGGAAGAAGAAATCTAGATTTTTAGAAGTTTATTTTTTAGTTGATTGCACTATGTCATTCCTTAAGTATACTGAGCTTCCCACAGGGCCCAAAAAACCATTACAGATTGCAAACAGGAACAATGGGCTAAGGTCCTAAAGGGACATGGTTAAAGATGACTGATTGTGTGCTTTGTGTATTCCTACAGAGTAACTAGTTTTTCTCGCTTCTGAAACAATGCTTGCTTTGCTGCACTTGCATGAACTTACTTAAGCACCAGGATGTGAACCAATGGGCTGAACAAATTTTGCAGGTGTTTACAAAATTGCTCAGGCACCAGGATGTATTTTTTTCCTAATAAAATATCAGTGCTTCTGCTGTAAGGCTGCTGCTCTTACCTAGCAGGGCAGCCTTCCAGATGGTGTCAATAAAGAGTCCTTCAAATTCTACTTTTTGGTCTCCAGTGTTCTTGTTTGATCAGGACCCCACAACAAGAATGAATGTGTCTTCAAGGAAAAATACAATATGATTCCTTATTCTAAATTTATTTCAGAGAAAGTAATTGAAAACTATTTTTTTAACCTCATCTATAGGATCTTTATGCTAATTCAGAAATTTCTCTCTCTAGGGCCAGAGTCAACTGTAATTGTCACTATCATCCGGTTGCTCATCAATTTGCTCGAGCGGGTACCAGTAACGTCTCCATTGTGAGACTTGTTGTTACTGTTTTTGGCATAACGAATACGCCATGGGTAGCTTGCCAGGCTCTGTTGTGCAAGCGAGATACTCTCGGTAGCTTACTGGGCTCTCCGAGAGGGACGGAGGAATCGAACCTGGGTCAGCTGCGTGCAAGGCGAACGTCCTACTGCTGCGCTATCGCTCCAGCCAGAGTAGATCCAGCAGCTGACCCAGGTTCAATCTCTGGCATCCCATATAGTCCCCCAAACACCACCAGAAGTGATTCCTGAGTGCAAAGCTAGGGGTAAGGACTGAGAAGTGTAGGGTCTTGCCCAAAAAAAAGAAATGACCCTCTCTATTTTTCTTTAAAGTTGAGGCAAAATTTCCATTACAGAAATTTTAACCTTCAGTATTCATCTGAAACATCTTTGACTCCCTAGCACTTTGGAAATATGATTTTTTCATAATAAACATTTCTTTGCTTCTTGATTTTGGGAGTGATTTAGACTGAGTGTATTCTAGAACTTCTTGTTTCTTGAGTTATCCCGAGAGAAGTGTTCATGAAACAATTCTATATTCTATATTTTTAATCTGATTCTATAATCTTATCTATATATTGTATATTTTAATCTTATTTATATTTTATAAATTCAAAACAATTATATATACTCTATTTTTTTAATCTGGTTCTATAATTTGCTATTGTCCTTACCTTTTTTTTTTTTTTTTTTTTGCTTTTTGGGTCACACCCAGCAATGCTCAGGGCTTACTCCTAGATCTTCGCTCAGGAATTACTCCTGGCAGTGCTCAGAGGACCATATGGGATGCTGGGGATCAAACCTGGATTATCCACGTGCAAGGCAAACTCTCTACCTGCTGTACTATCACTCCGGACCCCTGTCCTTAACTTTTATGCTTATGAATTAGGTACTGTTTTGTTTCCAGTACCTACTCAGATATATAACATTTGATTATTTATTTATTATATGTCAACTTTTTAAATTTTATCCATCATTTTCATGGAGATCTGGGAGAATAAAATCAAAATGATGTTCACATTTTAGCACCAGTGTGGTATAGACTCAATACATTTGGGATGGATATGGACTTATATGACAAGCCTGATTTTACTGGTGCATACCAGAGCTGAGTTTCAGGCTTCACTAGAAGCTAAATTCCCAAGCTAACTTAACTGTCACAGCCTGAAGCCCTGCCAAAATGACTTTAGTTTCTGAATTTTTTTTCACTCTGTGAGCTGTTGTATACTCAACTACTATAAATTTTCCTTAGAACAGGGGAAATACTTAGGTATGCTGGGTTAATAGTTTTAGCACATGAAAGAGCTCACTTAAAAGATACATTCCTGGTGCTATTCTTATCTTTTCTCTTTGAAACACATTTCCTCAGAAACCCAGATTGCAGAATGGCCAGTGATAGAGTCAAAGGTGCTCACTTTTTACATGTACCTGGTTTGATCCCTGGCACTACGTAGGATCACTAAGCACTTCCACAAGTAACCCGTGAGCACAGAGCCAGGAGTAAGCCCTCGGCGCTGCTGAGTGTGGCTTGAAAACCAAAATCAAACAAACAAAATCTCAAAATTTTCAGGCCCCTTCACTTCCTATTGTGCTGCATTCTGGGAGGTGTAATCTTTGATAAGACATCAAGAAGAGCAGATTAATGAGAAAGGTGGGTGGGTTAACAAGACTGGCAAACCATTACCACCTATTGTCTGTCTTTCTTAGTAAGTAAGTTACTTGCAAGTAAGGAGTATGCCTTTTTTTTTTATAAGGGTTTGGTCTACTTATTTTTCACTGCTTTATCACCAGGATTCTTAATATAGTCTATATCCAGTAAAAGTTGACAACGTATGCAAATGAATAAATCAGTATATCTTAGAGTCTCTTTTTAAAGTTGATGTCTTTTTTATTTTTGTAAGAATAAATGAGAGTCAGTGAGAAGGAAGGAGATGAATACAATTCAGCAAAAGTTTATTAAGATCTCCTGGGTGAGGTTTGCACATCTCTGTAAAGGCCAGCAAATTCATGCTGTGGGCAAAAACTGTGTAAGAATTATAGGATTGAAACAAAAACAGGGATGGGGGTGGGGTGGTGGGGAGGAAGACAAGAAGTAAGTCCTAGGGCCAGAGTCATAGAACAATGTGTAGGGGATTTGCCTTGTATGTGGGTGACCTTGGTTCCACCTTCAGCATCCCATGTGGTTCCCCCAGCATCACCAGGAGCAATCCCGGAGCAACGCCCAGATGTGAGCCCTCACTCAAACCCCCCCCCAAAAAAAAGAAAAAGTAGGCACTGTTTCAGCTGGTTTTCTTCAGTCATTGGACATAATCCTGTTGCACAAGATATGATGTTCCCGTTGTAATGATTCCAGAAACTCAGGCCCCAGTGAAGTTTTCCAGCAGGTAAGGGGTTTTTGTTGTGCCACCTCACTGCTTCAGCCTCTGGCCCAACCTTATAATTCTGCTCTCCCCCCTCCCCCACCCCTAGCCTCCCATCTCCTTTTTCTGCTCTTAAGGATCTGCAAGTCATCTTAATTCTTACCTCCTAGAGGGTGTTAAGAGGAGCAAGAATTAAAGTTAGGATTCCTATGTGGTCAACAAGCAACATGCTAATACATCCAGGTTCTTGTGTCTGTGGCAAGACTGGAATGCAAGACAAAGAGAGTGAGAGAGCCTGGGAAGTCTTAGTTTGAAGGAGAAAGAAGAAACATAAAGAATAAAAGTTCCCAGAAGAGAAAGGTGGCTGTTGGGGGCTCTGTTGGGGCTTTTCTATAAAGGGTTTTTACATTTTCTTGTCTTTTGTCTCCCAAATAGGGTTAGAGTTTTAAGGGCGGCTGTTGATTGCATGCTTAACAGGAGGAGTGAGGTGGTCCTGGGTTCTAGTTTCTATGGCTGGGTGTAAATTTCTGCCTTCTAAGGAAATTCCTTTCTGTCCTGTGTTATACTCTGTGCTATCAAGAGAAAGTCACTAAAAAGCCTCTGAATTTCTAGTAACAGAATGTCTCAAGTGAAGGTATGAACATGAGCTGTGATTACGAGAGGTATAAGTAGGAGGCGGGGAGAGCCTGGCAAGCTCTCCGTGGCATATTCATATGCCAAATACAGTAACAAAGATGGGTCTCATTCCCCTCACCCTGAAGAGCCTCTAATGGGGCACCACTGGAAAGGGCACCACTGGAAAGGTAAAGAGAGGCTGTTAAAATCTCAGGGCTAGGATGAATGGAGATGTTACTGGGCCCGCTTAAGCAAACTGATGATCAATGGGATGACAGTGATACAGTGATACAGTGATAAGTAGGAGGTGGTGAGCATGACAAGCGGTGCCAGTTCTGAGGTCCCTACTATATGCCCATAACTTATCTTTGGTGTACTATTCTTGCCTCAAACTCAGTTATGCAGTAGAAGATCTGTTCTTAGTTGCCAGGATTTCAAAGGGTCCCAGGAGTCAGCTGTATACTTATGCTTTAGAGTGTTTCTGGATTATTTCTGCTGACCATCTGACCTAAATATCCATAGAGAAGCATCTGTGTTTTACAATTTCCACAATTTCCACAGTCCATAATACATGTGGCACATAGGTACTTAATATGTTAAATTTAATTAAAATGATTAGTAAATGTTTTATTCACAATAAGTACAATTGAAATCAGCTTATCCATCCAGTCACAAAAAATAAGTGATAGGAGTGCAAAGACTACATATCAGGTAGTGGATCAGTAGTAGCAAGACTGTATACCTTCAGATCTCATCTTTGTCAGTTAGTAGTATAATGTTGGATAAATTCTTATTCTTTCTCTGCCTTCATGAACCAACTCAGTGTTAAAAAACAGTACCTCCATCATAAGACTATTGAAATAAGTTAGTGAATTAGTAAGTGAGAAAATTGAGTAGTAGCAGTCAAGTAGTAACTACTACATAAGGATTAACATTTATGACTAATATGTACCAAGAAGCTAATTGGATTGCTTTCTCAGACTGGTCAGTTGCAAAGAATAAGACAGACAGGATGGTTTACTCAGGTAACAAGTTAGTCTCAACCGCCCAGAACAAAGGAGTCTTTAGATTTTTACAGGTTCAGCCTTCATGAGTTTCCACATGACTAGAGGGAGTTTTCTCATCCCTCTAGTCATGTGCAAGTAACAGAAAACAAAAAAATACTGTTAGCTCAGCTGTGGCCACTGGGAACTTAAACAATGACCTTGAGACTCTGAGGATGCTTGCTCCTATTGACAGGACTTTTTCTACAGGGCTGTCCGAGTTAGTGCTGGGCTGGTGCTAGCTTCGAGTAAACGGAGAGAGAGAGCTCGGGATAGGATAGTGAGCTTTTTAGAGGGTCCACGCTGAGGACCCCAAGTCAGAAGAGAAAGAGACTTGGAGCCCTGTTTGCTGAGAGGGTCTCTCTTTTATCCTCTAAAGGTGGGCTACAAATGACATACTTTCTTATCAGTGAAACAGAAGATATAGAACAAATTGGCCAAAAAACAATGCATCTTTCCCACATGGTATGGCCTTTGGGTGCTCAAAAGGAAAACAGCCGGTGTCAGTATATCTTGCCCATTCAGAGTGACCTTCAGGTACCATCTCCTATGCACTCCCATAAATCTTTTGGGCCCAGTACACTCCCATACATCTGAAGGGCTGGTGGGTCCTTAGTTCTGTTCAATGGGGTCATAATAAGAATGCTTCTCCCTCCCTTGTCTTGTGTAACTTAGGGGGTCAGTTTCAGTTACTCAGTCCCCATCACATTTTCTTAATTTTCATTACAGTTTCATCGTTCCCATTCCGTACAGCTTATTAGTCATTCCAGTTAGTGTTCCTGTAAGTCTATGGGAGCCTTCAAGCCTGTGTACTCCCTAACAGGTTTGTCAGGATACTGTCCACATTTAGGGCCTGCATTAAGGTGATTTCCCACAAACACGGGGTTGTGATTGCTATCACTAGAGTGAGAGAGGCCTCTATACAGTTTAAGGTTGGGGTCACCGTTCTCACAGACACGCATACACATTCCTGGTGTCGCAACTTCTTCATCTTGATTTGCTATTGGCTGCACAGAGTGGCAGGTCTTCTCCAGGTAGCACTAAAGGAAATAACCCGCTTGCCCTGGTATGACAGGTGTTAGGGGTTGGCAGATCTCTGCCTGGGGGAGGCGTGGTGGAACAAAAGAACAAAACCAAGACAACTTTTTCTGCAAATGCACGGGGTTTATTCAAGCCAATATAGCTATATTGGACCTTCAACTGTGCCTGAATTGCGCGGCATAGCTGAAGGCCCCCGAAATCAAAAATCGAGCTGTTTTTATACCCTTTTGGGGAGAAAAGGGAAAATCACACATATTGCATCAAAGGGAATTACATCTATTAGATCACAAGAAACCACACCTATGGATCAAAGAGGATCACACATAGGTCACTTAATTTGCTTATCTCAATATTTGTTGACTGTTAACTGTTTCCCTGCAAATGTTTGCTTACAGTTCCTAGGGCAGTTTGTTGGCCCATTTGGTGACAGTTTCCTGCCCAGCGGTAGGTCATGAAAACATCTTTCAAAGCAGCTAAGCAATTACAAAGGCAAATTTAACCCTTAACCTACCCTCCTCTTCACAGGGATAGCTTAGAAATAAAGGCCTGGCAGACTTGTTTCCCGCTGGTGTAGAATAGAATGACTGAGTGACAGAAACAGCACCCCTAGATCCTTTTTTTTTTTAAAGAAAGTTTAAAAAAGAAAAAAAGTACTTTGTGGGTTTTTTTTCCCTAATATTAATCCCTTAGATTTCAATTTGAAGAGGGACCGAACAATAGTGAGCATACCTTGCAGGAGGGAAACATGGGTCCATCCATATGGTCCCACAAGCCCATAAGGAGTGATCCCTGAGAAAAGAGCCAGGAGTAAGCCCTGAGCACATCCAGGTGTGCCCAAATACCCCCCACCACCCCCGCCTCCATCTGAAGAGAATCCTCTTATTTCATACAACTCTTCCTCAAATTTGATTTCATTGCATTGGTATCTGTGTACTTACCCTCCCATTCTAATCCTGAAACCCTGAATTCCTTGTCATTCTTTTACAGAGTTCTTCTTTGAACTAAAAGAGAAAATGTAAATAAAATTCTTATGTAGTTTCTGGCTACTGGTATGTGATTTCCACGTGTTGATGATTCCTGCAGAGTCTCAGAATAACACCTGAAGTGCTAGGGACTATTCTCCCAAGTGTAATGAGGCAGGTATCCCAGGATATCTAGTAAACAGATCAAGAATAACCTCCCCAGCTCTCACTCCAGTGTTCTTTTTCAAAAAGTTCCCTTGATACTGAGAATTTTAGTATCCATATGAATATGGTTGCCAGAATTTTCTTAGGCCATAAAAACATGTACACTTCCCATTTTGAGTCCGTAGGAGACCACCAAGGAGCTGCTCCGTTGTGTGTTCATATTCCACAGACTGGGGAAAGGTTTTATTGCTGACTCACCATAACATGAATTCCCCTCATTGCAATCCAGGTGTCAAGGTCCCAAAGAGAGAGAAATATGTGTGTTCTCAATTGGGATATTCCCCCCTTAGAATTTGGTTATAATCCCAAATTGGCAGCCTTGATTAATATAAAATTATTATAATAATTGACAGCACAGTGGGTAGGGCATTTGCCTTGCATGCAGCTGACCTGGGTTCGATTCTTCTGTCCCTCTTGGAGAGCCCGGCAAGCTACCGAGAGTATCCCACATGCACGGCAGAGCCTGGCAAGCTACCCGTGGCGTACTTGATATGCCAAAAACAGTAACAATAGGTCTCATTTTTCTGACACTGAAAGAGCCTCCCATCGTTGGGAAAGATGAGTAAGGAGAGGCTGCTAAAATCTCAGGGCTGAGTGTAATAGAGATGTTAGTGGTGCCTGCTCAAGTAAATCGACGAACAACAGGAAGACAGTGATACAGTGATACAGTGATACTTTATAATATAGCTCAGACTGGGTTAATATAAAATTTATTTCCATATTCTCCAATTTAGGCTCCAGTACAGTAAGCATAACCACTGAATATTTGTAATATTTCATTGTCGTCATCATCATCATCATCATCCCGTTGATCGTCAAGTTTTTCTAGCGGTCTCGGTAATGTCTCCATTCTTCCTAGCCCTAAGATTTTAGAAGCGTCCCTTTACTCGTCCTTCCCAATGATGCTGCATTAGAGGCTCTTTCAGGGTCAGGAGAATGAGAACCAGCTTGTTACTAGTTTTGGCATATTAATACACCATGGGGACCTTTCAAGGCTCTCCTATGTGGGCAGGAAACTCCCGGTAGTTTGCCAGGTTCTCCCAAAGGAGAAGTAGGCTATAAAATATTGCAATATTGCGTGGTTGCTTTGCTACTGCCCGCTTCCAGGAGTTTGCTTTTAAGTCTCTGGATGCTGGCCGTGGATGGGATTATACAGCGCTGGGAGCAGTCCCTGGGTGTGACCGCCTAGCTACTGGGAAATGGGAAATCTGGCCCAAATGTTACTGAAAGGCAGTATTTTGTACCACATAATAAAAACCTGCAATGTACTTTTGATAAACATCAAAAATGTAATTTGTAAGTAAATAAGGGATTTTTTAAATATATTTTTTAATGAATCACCATGAGATAGTTACAGACTTACAAACTTTTGTGATTACATTTTTTTTTTTGGCATTTTGGGTCACACCCAGCGATGCACAGGATTAATCCTGGCTTTGAACTCAGAAATTACTCCTGGCAGTGCTAAGGGGACCATATGAGATGCTGGGGATCGAACCCAGGTTGGATGTGTGCAAGGTAAATGCACTACCCTCTGTACTATCACTCCAGCCCTTGTGATTACATTTAAGTCATGTGATGATTGAGTATCCATCCCTCCACCAGTGCCCATTCTCCACCACCGATGTTCCCCATATCTCTCCCGCCACCTCCATCCCATCCCTCCCACCTCTGTGACAGGCACATTCCCTTTTACTCTGTCTCTCCTTTTGAGTGGAGTGATAGCACAGTGGGTAGGGTTTTGGCATTTGTCTTGCATGCAGCTGACCTGGGTTCGATTTCTCTGTCCCTCTTGGAGATCCCAAATACACCCATGGTGTATTCAATATGCCAAAAACAGTAACAACAAGTCTCACAATGGAGATGTTACTGGTGCCCACTCAAACAAATCAATGAACAATGGGAAAAAAGTGCAACAGTGCTCCTTTTAAATGTTATGGTTTGCAATACAGGTAATAAGTGGCCATCATGTTTGATCTATAGTCTACTTTGAGCATGCATCTCCCATCCCTAACGAACCCTCCAGGCATCATTCATTCACTTAGTGGTCCCTTCTCTATCCCAGCTGCATGTGAGGCTGGCTTCCAAGCTGTGGAGCAATCCTCCTGGCTCTTATCTCTATTACCCTTGGGTGTTAGTCTCCCATTCTGTTACTTTACATTCCACAGATGAGTGCAGTCATTCTATGTCTGTCCCTCTCTCTCTGACTCATTTCACTTAGCATGATTCTCTCCATGTTGATCACTTATATGCAAATTTCATTATTTCATCTTTTCTAACAGCTGCATAGTATTCCATTGTATAGATGTACCAACGTTTCTTTAACCAGTCATCTGTTCTCAGGCACTTGGGTTCTATTTTTCAAAATAGCTTGCATATTTACTATTTGAGAAGTATACCAAGTGCTTTTCATCTCTCCCCTTATTTATTTCTCCTCTTATTTAAAATAGCAATTTATGAGGTGGAATCTGCAGTTACACTCCTGTGAATGAGAGATTAGGAAGATCTTAGTGCAAGCCCATTCAATATTATGGTTTTGGGTGTTGGGTTTTTTGTTTTGTTTTGTTTTTGTTAGGTTTGATTTCAGGTGGGATTTGGAGTTTGCTTCTTTATTTGTTTGTACTTGGGGTTATTAATCCAAGAGGTGATTGGGGCTATATGCAGTTCTGGGAATTGAACCTAGGCTTCCCACATGCAAAACACGTGTGTAAAGTCTGGTCCAGACAAAGGGACAAGTAAAGTGAAGAAATAGAAGTTTACTGGGACTCACTCCCAGGTGGACCCTACTGACCTCTAGTGAGGTTGGGGACAGAGCTACACCTAGGAGAGGCTCAGCGGCTTTTAAAATCTCTTTGACTGGAAGGGGGACAAAAGACAGTGTGGTTTCTGTGACAGGCAGGAAACAAAAGAAAGGTGTGCTCTCGTCAGAGTGAGGGAGGGAGAAGATGGTGTGGTTGGTCTGTATTCCTTTATCCACTTGGAGAGGACGGAATGCAGTTTGATGGAACACAGTCCTGTCCCCTGGGTGGGAAAGGGAGGGGACAAGATGATTCTTACAATATGCCCAGTTCCGTAAGCTATTCCCAGACTCCTGGCTTTGCTTTCATCTGCTACTTTATTGCCCTACTTAATAACTCTTTGATCTTAATTTGCATTTTTCTCAGTAGTATTTACTGATAATGCTTCCATGTGGGTTTTATTTTTACCTTTTATTTACTTTCTTCAGTGACCTATATTTTGTTTGTTTGTTTGTTTGAGTCACACCCTGCAGTGTTCATGGGTTACCTCTGGCTCTTCGTTCAGGTATTAACTCCTGGCAGGGTCCAGGATACCATATGAAGTGTTGGTTATTGAACTCAGGTCAGTCATGTGTAAGGCAAGCACACTACCCACTGTACCATCTTTCAGGCACAAGAATTGATTTTTATATATGGTGGCATGAGGTTGCAATCAGATGAAATAGTTCTTTATATAGGTAACCTGCTGTTCCAGCAATGTTTGTTGACTAGGCAAATCTATCTTAGCTGAGTTACCTACAAACTAGAACTTCAAGTTGTTTATTTGAGAGGTAATTGTAGGAACCAAGAATGAGAACATGACTATGGCAATCATAGTTGGAAACAATAACTCTGGGTAAGAAGTGTGTGAAGAAAAGTACCTGCCGTGGAGGCAGGCTGGGGGTTGGGGTGGGGTGGCAGGAGGGAAACTGGTTCGTTGGGAGTGGAAAACATACACTGGTAGAGGGATAGGTGTTAGAACATTGTATGACTGAAACCCTATCATGAACAGCTTTGTAACTGTGTATCTCACAGTGATTCAATTAAAAAAAAAGAAGATGAAGAGAATAAGGAGGATATGAAGAACATAAAGGGAGTAAGGCAATGGAGAATGTGGTCATGGATAATACCATCATCAACTGGGCTCCTGTATACATTAAACAGAATGTCCTGTATACATTAAACAGAATGATAGTACAGCGGGTAGGGCATTTGCATGCAGCCAACCTAGATTCAATTCCCAGCATCCCATATGGTGCCCCAAGCACTGCCAGGAGTAATTCCTGAGTGCATGAGCCAGGATTAACCCCTGTCATCTCCGGGTGTTACCCAAAAAGAAAAAATAAAAACAGAATGTCTTCCAGGATTATCCACCTGCAACAAGGGAAGTATCACCCGTTTTCTCTTGCTATGTGCCTATTCCAAGGATATTAAGCTGCCTCTTCTAACTGCCCTTTACTAACAACTTAGAGGTCTCTCATGAAATTAGACTGATTCTTGGTCGTAAAGTGAAATGACACAGGTGGGACACCAGTGCCAGATGAACAAGTTGGCATGGAACTCCGAGGTGCAAGCTAACAATAGGGTGAGTATAACAGGTGATCAGCCCTCGAGATGGTTTTCCTCATATTACAATAAAGCAGTGTGTGTTCTGTCCTAAGTGCCACATAGCTTCTCTATCTTACTCCATGCTTCAAGAGTTAACCTGAAGGTACAGCCATTGGCTCAACTGGCTTCTTATACATCTTTCACAGGAAGCCATTGGAAGAAAAGCAAATGATGGAAACAGGAGAGTAAAAATGTATATTCCTCTTGCTTTCTCCCTATAGAGTTGACTCTGACCAATTCCTTTACCACCTTTAATTACAATATGTCTGAAAATAAACAATATATCTGTAAAGCCAGGGATTTCTTGTTAACCACATAACTTCAAGCCTGTGATGAGCGACACTCAACCCTTCGTAAAATGTCACATTGTTAACCCCACTAATGTTGCCGTGATATCTGTTCCTTTAGGGACTGTGCCTCATATAGTACCTTATGTCACTGAAATGATATCTCATAAAAGTGTTCAATTCCCTGTGGTGCCATAATTCAGTTCTATGGAGGGAATATAGTGAATTTACCTAGATCTTGTCCTCAGGACTCATCCTAATTAATGAATGAAGTGAGTGTAAAGTGGAAACAAAGGATTTTCCAAAGACAGAACATGCTCAGAGTGGATTTGGGGCTGAATTTGTTGAAAGACAGAGTAAGCTCTGCCACATCCCCATACCCAAGTCTTTAGGGGACAACATGCTCTGTCTAGTCTTGTCTTTGTTTTGTTTTGTGTTGGGGGGGTCACATCTGAAGATGCTCAGGGGTTACTCCTGACTCTGCACTCAGGAATTACTCCTAGCGTTTCTCGAGAGATCATATGAAATGCTAGGGATCAAACCCAGGTCGGTGAGAGGCACTACCTGCTATACTATCACTCTGGCCCCTCTAGTCTAGTCTTTGACTGCTGCTTCATGCTACCTCAACTTGTACTTTTCCCCTTATTTTCCTTTTATTCTTGCAGTTCCAGAGATTTCTACTGACTAATCTCTTTCATAGATATCCACATGACTTGTAAAACAGACTTCAGATGCATCAATATCATATCAACCAGGGTGAATAAGAACAAAAAAATTCATGGTCTTTAACCATGCACAAAGATTTCATGATAGCATTTCTCCCCTTTTTCTTCTAAAATAATCAGCTGTGACTTGCATTATGAGTCAGACTATAGACAGATACTCTGACTCTGCTGGTGTGGTGTGGGGACTAGTATAAGGAAGAGGACTAATAATTATGTTAGAGAACTAGCATAAATATATTAGTTTTGACTATCTATGCAGGTGAGGTGGCATGGATGCAATAAATACAGTAAATAGTGGAACTTCTGAGTCTGTCCCCCAAAACTGCATATGTAAATTAGGATCTGCAAGGGACAGAAGAGGAAGGACAGCCCTTGACTCCTTCTTTAAAACTCTAGATCCTGGGCTGGAGCGATAGCACAGCAGATAGGACCTTTGCCTTGCACGTGGCTGACCAGGTTTGATTTTCAGCATCTCATATGGTCCCCCGAGCACCACCAGGATTAATTCCTGAGTGCAGTGCCAGGAGTAATCCTGTGCATCGCTGGGTGTGACTCAAAAAGAAAAGAAAAAATCTCTAGGCGCAGATCACCGTTTATGATATAGCTCAGGTTGAATTGAACTAACAAACCTGTATATCACAACCATCAACTATTGTCAGTAAGAATAAGGTATCTCTGAAGAAAAGATTAATGACAAGGATGCTTTGAAGAACTCAATTATTGTTCAATCTAGTTGTAATTAATGCCATGATCACAAGGTGATGAAATTATCTGCCTGTTATGGGTTATATATGAATTAGAGAATTGTACCACAAAAATTATTATAATTATTGCATCACTAAAAGATCACTTATGTTGTATAGAGGAAATAAATCGACATTCAGTTGGAAAGAGCGTACTGCTCTGACCTGGGCTAAACAACTTCTGCTTAAGAATTAAGATAATGAAGGTTTGTGAAGTTCTTGTGACAATGTGAGATAATAAAAGAAACACTGAGTGTGAGGGAAACTGTTAAATTTAAGTTTAATTTGGTTCCTTTATGATAAATAATCTGATTTCTGGTAAAAATTACCAATGTCTTCTAAAAGACAAATCATGCTCTGAACTATTTTATTTTTGTTTTAGTTTGATTTTGGTTTGGAGTTTGGGGCGCTTCTTTTTTTTTTGGCGGGGGGGGGATTGAGGCAATTTTAAATTTTACAAATTCCTCGTTACAAAATTTTCCTCTCCTTTGAAGCTTCCTCTTGTTAGAGGCAGGATGCTTGTAATATGTTTGTCTGCAATAGATCTCAAGGCCACAGTCACAGAACCCCACAGAAGGAAAGTGGGTCCTGGCAAGACATGGTGTTCAAAAGAGTTCTCAAGACAGTAGCTAAAGTGTGGCAGGCTGAGAGCTCATGTCAAGGACATTCTCCTATTTTCCCCTGCTTCTTACTCCTCCGTAGATTACAACTGTTATTAATGTTCAGAATTTAGAGATAATGGTTTTAATTAAATTGCTTTGCTGTTTGCCACTGGTCTGGGAACTTGCTAATTAATGTAATTGTTTTTGCAATTTGTATAGCAAAACTTATTACACTGTAAGTTGACAATTGAATTCCCAATCAGATTCCATTATAAATAAAGAGAACTTAAGCACCCCTCAACCTGCACAACATACAGAGAGGTTGTGTGTCTTCAACCCTTCATGTTGGTTCTGATCTGGGAATCCACTTTGGCCATTTGATGATGCTAAAGAACTACTGATAGCCATGTATTAAGAGAGAAGTTCTTTCTCTATCTGTATTAGCCTTAAGATAACTTGTTCCGGGGGCTGGAGCGATAGCATAGCGGGTAGGGCGTTTGCCTTGCACATGGCCGACCCAGGTTCGATTCCCAGCATCCCAAATGGTACCCCGAGCACCACCAGGAGTAATTCCTGAGTGCAGAGTGAGGAGTAACCCCTGAGCATCGACAGGTGTGACCAAAAACCAAAAAAAAAATTGGTCCTATGTTTATAGTGGGTATTTGTCTAAAAAGATTAATCTTTAGAGATGCTTATGGCGATTCCCTACTTATTAATATTTCTTCTTCAACTTAAGCCACAGTAAATAAAAATTTGTGACAATCATGAAGAGATTGGTGTTGGAACACTGTACACTTGTAACTCAATCATAAGTATCTTTGTAACTTTGTAATTCACTATGATTTAATAAAAAAGGGAAAATTAAAGATAAAAAATAATTTGTGATGTCTATTTAAATATATTACATCTATTAATTAAGTAAGAGGATAGTAAAGTTTAAAAGTTTTTCAAATTCAATATGTGATATGGAGTATAGAAACATTTCAAACATATTCTGGTTGGAGGTTATTGTTCTTGAATTTCTAAAATAAGAACAGCTCTCTCAAACGTTGTATGGTTTTCTTATTTCAGTGAGCTTCTTTCTTTGACTCAGGATTCTGACCCTGAGTCACAAAGAGACAAGGTACATGTACTCTCTCTCCTGAGAAGAGGTGTAACATCTCAGTAATGCTTGTTTGTTAAACAGAAATTTTCTAAGAAGTCAGTGTTCCAGTTTTGGGTGTGTACCGAAGAATAAAACAGCTTTGGCTTAAAGCCTACTATACTACTTAGCTGTGTGACTTTAAATTGGTTATTCAAACTTTCAGCCTGTTTCCTCATAATATATAAAATAAAGAATTAGGAGTGTACATAATATAAGACTGACACCCAAGGGTAGTAGAGTCAAGGGCCAGGAATATTGCTCCATGGTTAGAATTCTGCCTCATGAGCTGCAGGAGAAGGCAGCTGGAATAGAGAAGGGATCTCTAAGCCAATGATGGTTGGAGGGATCGTTCAGGATGGGAAATGTGTGCTGAAAGTAGATAAAGGACCAAATGTGATAGCCTCTCAGTGTCTATATTGCAAGCCATAATGCCCAAAAGTAGAAAAAGAGTATGGGGGAAATTGTCTGCCATAGAGACAAGGAGAGGGCTGGGATTCAGTGGGGTTGGGTGAGGGGAGATACTGGGGACATTGGTGGTACAAAAATGTTCACTGGGGATGGGTATTTGATCATTGTATGACTGAAATTCAAACATAAAAGCTTTGTAACTGTATCTCACGGTGATTCAATAAAAACAAAAATAAAAATATTTTTTAATTTTAAAAAAGGAATAAAAAGATTTAGGAGTATATGCTTTATATCACTATTATAACTAAATGACATATGACATATGAAATGTTTACTTCAGTGCATGGCACATATTGTTATTAATATGTATTATTATTAATATATTATTAATATGAATATACTAAGAACTTTTTTCCATGAAGCTATTTTATCTGTGTATTTGTTTTCAGCCCTACCATAGTGTATGCCAAGTCCCTGGAGAAATGACCTAATATGTTTTTTAGTTATGGTCTCCCCAGCATCAAATATTTCTTTCCAATTTTTCTTAATCAGTTAAAAGACAAGTTTTATTTTACCTTATAAGTGTTCCAAGTGTGTTTATTGACTGCTGATATTAATAAGACATTAACCATGAAGGATCAAATTCACAAATGACAATAACTGATCACTTTCATCATACCTATGGTAGCATTCCCTCGTGACCATAGTATTCTTGGTCATAGGTCTAGAGTCAATTCAGACTTAAGAGGTAGTCAAGAATTGGGGCTGGAGCAATAGCACAGCGGGTAGGGCATTTGCCTTGCACGCGGCCGACCCAGGTTCGATTCCCAGCATCCCATATGATCCCCTGAGCACCGCCAGGAGTAATTCCTGAGTGCAGAGCCAGGAGTAATCCCTGAGCATCGCCAGGTGTGACCCAGAAAGAAAGAAAAAAAAGAGGTAGTCAAGAATTGGTGGAGATGCCTCTGAATTCCATACCAGGTTGCCTCCTTAGACAGGGCAACCTGAAGGGAGGCGGGTGAGTTTCCCTCCCAGCTCCAACCAAGCCCTGGCAGCTGAAAACCTCCAGAACCCAATCATTGCCATGCTCACACCCAATCTTCACAGGCTCAGACAAGCCTCATCCTTGAGTGAATCTGCTAAAAAACTCAGGTATGTAGGACTTGTGACTGAAATCTCCAGGCTCGCATGGAGTCATGAATGGGTGACCCCTCCCCACCTCCCTGTGCTTCTGGTAGTCTGGCAGTCATGCCCATGAACTGCCTCTGGCTCAGTGGATTATTCATAACAAGCTACACAAAATAAATTATTTAGTTTCTGCTTTGGGAGCAGGGCTTGGGAGTCAGGGTGAAAACATTAGAAATATAGTAGTGGGAAGGCGTAATGGTGGTGGAATTGCTGTTGGAATATTAAATGTAATAAATTATTGTGAACAACTTTATAAAAATAATTTTTTAAAAAAAATTGGTCCATTAGGCTGAAGAAACAGGTAAAGCACTTGCATTACATGTGGCCAACCCTGATTCCATCCCTGGCACCTCATATAATCCTCTGAACCCCACCAGGAGTGATCCCTGAGTACAAAGCTAGAAATGTGACTTAATGTGACTTAAGCACGTTCAGTGTGTCCCTCCATCCTGCCAGAAATTGGAATCTTAACTCAAGAAAAATAATGCTAAGTAGGGCTGATATGCAATAACTTACTAGAAGGTACAATCCCGTCAAGTGAAGTTACAAATCAAAGCAATTAAGAAATGGAGGCAAGACAGCATTGCAAAGTGCTAATATACCAAGCTCACCAGTTTCTCAAAAGTCCCAGCTTGTTGAGAAATTGGAATTGTTAAATAGATCTGGATTGCTCACAGACGGATCATGTTACAAGCAAAGTAACTATAAAACTTATTTTGCTTTCTAGGGTTTAACTGAGAAACATCCCAGGGAAATTTTGTCTTCAAAGTTTCTGTTTCCCTTCTTTCTTATTTTCATCTTGTATTCCTAGTTTCATAACTTTTTGCTCAAGTGCAAGAATCACGCCTGACCAAGGTACATAATATACCCTAATCATTCACTTCAAACTGTGGGCAGTATTCAAAATTTGGGTGTTCTGATGTTAACTTCCTGCGCTTTCTGCATACCTCATTTCTCTTTAAGTCTGTCTACATTCTGGCATTCTGAATCTGTCTGTCCTTACTTTCTCACTTTAAAAATAAATGTACTTAGTTAAA